>NW_010110470.1:0-3179 GCF_000699245.1 Pterocles gutturalis | reverse complement strand
ACGCTCCCGGGGCTGAACAAGCAGCCGGTGCCCGTTGGCCACCCCTGCGCAGAGGTCCCAGCGTGCACATCCCGCTCTGACTCTCTCCCTTCGCAGGCCACAGCGACAGACCAGGTGGTTGGATTCGGCTTTGTTGCCTTCAGCCGCCTCCCCTTCGTTTACTACACCCTCTGGATCATCGTGCTGGTACGGGTCTCCTCTGGCCAGTATAATCCCAGTCACTTCACACTCGGGTGTGAGCCTGGCCTTTGTTTAAGGCTGATGTGTCCATGTGCCTGCAGGACTCTGCCTTGCCAGCTTTCCTGGTTAAAAATCTCAGGGCAGAGCTTCCTCTGTTTTCTGGCAAAACTCTTGCCCCTCCTGGGTGTGCCCACCCTTGCCTGGGTGAGGCCGAGCATTACTCGTGCTGCCTGCCCAGCTGCTCTAAGCCAGGCTGGCCCAGCTCACTCGAGCTGTCAGCAGGAGCTGCAGCCTTCTCCACCTGGAGGAGTTGTCACTGGTGTTCACGTTTGCAGTCCTCCAGATTCCTGGTTCTGGGGGAGATCGCAGAAGGAGACATGAAAAGAGACGACTCATACCAAATCTGGAGCCTGGCAGGGTGGAGAAGAGCGTAGGGAGCGCAGAGCTCTGGAACGGTGATTGTGAGCCTGGTGCTTTGCCCACCTCTAGGGACACATCAGCTGGGTCACTACTGGTTTTCTTCCAGGAAAGAAACATCTTGTGAGCCAGTTACAAGAGGCCTGGTTCAGCCCTGGGCTGATACCTGAACTCCTGGCAGCTTCCCCTCTGACCTCTGAGAGTTTTGAATTCTCTTGCATCTGCTCACTGCTGTCCAGTACATGTTTAAACATATGGGGAGCGCGTAGGTGTGCTCGCTGCTGGTGGGAATCCTTACACTGCTCTCTAGTGTCCAAAGCCCTCCACTGGCCCCCGCAGGGGGATCCTCGCAGCATCACCATGAAGCAGAGCCAGCTGCTCGCTTCTGCAGGGCAGAGTCCAAGGATTTGCTGTGTTCAGCAGCACGCAGGCTGGCAGCTGTGCCCACCCTGAGACCCCAGGGCTGCGGGACCCCTGTGCCAGCCTCGTGTAGCTGTCCCTCGCTGTCAGCTGAGCGCTGAGGCCTTCGCTGCCTGCCTGCCGTCACGTCCCTGCAGCTGTGGGCTGAGCCACCTGCAGCTCTGGGCACCTTTTTTTAGCTGTCTCCTCATGCCTGGTATTTCTGTCCTGCTTTTGAAACCACGAGGCTGCAGGTGTCGGGGGCTTGCCCAGGTGTGGTGCCCGCCTGCTGACACCCTTCTCTGCCTCCTGCAGCCCTTCATTGACAGCGACCACGGGATCCATCAGTACTTCTTGCCGAGGGAGTATGCGGTTATCATCCCCGTGGTGGCCGGGCTGCTGCTGCTTCTATTTATAGGTGAGTGTTAGTTCTGTTGTTCTAATTAGAAGTTCTAAATTAGGAAGAGAGAAGAGGGTTGCTAGGGGGTTAGCTAATGTGTGACACTCCTGACACGCTCTCTGTGGCTCTTGCTGCAGCTCAGCCTGGCACGAGCGCTCAGGGCATGTGTTTGTGCCTAACTTTGGCTGTTTGAGCTCTGGACAATGGAATTTTCTTGCTCGCTCTGCTGAGGTTGTGTTTCTCACTGCAGTGTTTTAAAAGTGCCTGTAAATGGAAGTTTTCTCATGGAATCTGTTCTCTCTCATGGTAGGCGTTTTTATAATGGTCGTGGTGTGGAAGAGCAGGAAACCTGCCAAGAAATCGGACTGAAGGCCCAGCTTGAGCGAGATGAGGAGCAAGCGCCCAGCCCACGGCATTGTAGCCAGGAAAAGACTTAGCCTGCAGCACCAGGCAGCACCTCCCGCAGAGCGCTCAGCGCTGCAGAGACACAGCCTTCTGTAGTTTACAACTTACTGACCAAAGGGAACCAGAACTGACCCTGGGGCTCGTGAGAGAGGGACCAGAGCCCCGGCCATGGGGGACCTGCCCCCAGCTGGGGCTGCCGGTGCGGGCCGTGGGAGCTGGCGGGGTCCAGCAGCTGTAACCGCCAGAGTGCGAGTCGAGCTCTGCTGCTCGCCCTCTGGGTAATCCTTCCCCTCTGCTCTTGCTGTGTCCAGTAGTTTGTTCCTTCTGGGTTTTTTTTAAATATTTACATATGGTTTGTGGGGTTTTTCTTAATTGGATTCAAGATTGAAAGGAAAGAAGTGAGCCTGAGCTTGGGAAAGGCAGACTTGCGTTCCCATTTGCCTGCTGGAAGGGCTAGTGGTGGTGCTGGTGGGCTCTTACCTCTCTGAAGAGGGACCCCGTGAGGCCAGGTGTGCAGATGGTGCAGGGACAGTGCCACTGCTGCCCTCTCCATCCCCTCCTGCGGTCATCCCGGGGTGGTGAGGGGTCACAAGGAAGCGTTGGGCCCCACTGCGGAGGGGTGCAGCTCCTGAGGTCACCCTCAGTAAAGGCCCCCAAGGGCTTGGTCCTTGTCCTGCACCTGTGCCATGTGTGCCGGGACGGTTTCCACTGCGTGGCCCTGGCAGCGCTGGACACCGTGCTGGGGGGGTCCTGTCGGCGGGGACAGGCAGCGAAGTGCCAGAGGGAACCTGGCTGGGGATGCTCAGCCTTGTGCTGGGCCTGCTTAACCCCCTGGGGTAGCTCTAGCAAAATGGGGGCACGTTTGGGGCACTCTGAGCCTTCTCGTGTGTCCTGTGACCTTCCCCTGCCAGCTAGCAGCGTGTCCCATCGTCTCGCAAGCTGCCGGGAGTGATGCTGGTGGCTTGGGGGCACCCCGGGTGCCCGCGGTTTTTTGCGGTTTAACCCCCTGTGTGGCTGGAGCCGGGGGGTGGTCTGGAGGTGATCCCTTCGTTTTCCCTTGCCTGTGTCTGGCTGCTGCCGCTTGTCCCGGTGAGGAATCCTTCACTCCCAGCCCCGTGGTGGTGGGTTTGAGCTGGGCAAAAGGGGAACAATTTGGTCACATCTCTGAGCAGCTCCAGGAGCGTCCCTGGGCACTGCGTCCTGCGCGGGAGCCTGGCAGCGTCCCTGTCACCTCCTCTTTCCTCCTGGTTAAAGTCTGCTGGGAACAGAGTTGGGACAAGTTTCGAAGTTAGTTCTCGTATTTCTGTGTCAACAGCGGGAGAGAACAACGTCCGGTGCCCCTCCCTGGGCAGCAGGGGCTGGGTGTCCCCCTGGGGCC
>NW_010110469.1:13143-25359 GCF_000699245.1 Pterocles gutturalis | reverse complement strand
ATAATAATAATAAATTATAATAATAAAAATAAAAGCTACAGGAATAATCTTTTCCCTCTATTCAGTAGTATATCCCTCCCTGGTCTGCAGTTTGGGATTTCTGTTTTACAGACCAAATACACCAAATGCAGACACGAGCTGGTGAAAGCTCAGTAAAATGGCTCAGAGTTGAATGGATTCATTCATGATGTTTTCCTTGTTTGCTCATACATATAGAATACATGAAGCTCAGCTGAGCTCTAATTATAAGACGACATCAAGAGTGGCCTAAAAGTACCTGAGGCAAACACCCTGTGAGGATGTAAAGCAACCTTTGGGGAGGTGAGTGGGGCTACAAGTGGGATGAATGGGATCAGAGGGGAAATGAAGTTGAATATTAAGAAGAAATTATTCCCAGCAGCTAGAGCAGCTAAACTAAAAAAGTCTCCCAAGGGAAGTAATAGAAATGGTGTCATCTGACATCTCTAATGCCAGATTTGTCAAACTGTTAGAAACGCAGTGTGGAGAACAATTTTACATCTGCAGAGAGGTGGTGAGGACAACCTAAACCAACCTCACCGAGTCCCTGACCTTTTCAACTGCTTGTGCTTATTGAAAGTGGTGTGGATAAGGTCCCCCCAGTGCAACACTGAGTTAGCTACACATGCACACAGTAGATCACAGCGGGCTTAATGAAATACTATAATTAAATTTAAATTCTCCTCTTTTTTTTTTTTTTTTTTTTTCCAGATGTGGAAAATTCCCACACACCAAGCAGGGTTAAAAAGAAGAGTGTATTTGTTTTAACATTTCTCAAGAAATATTTCTCTGTAGAGGCCAGCATTATAATTAAAACTACTTAATCCTATCCCTTGAGAGCTTTCCATATATATTTCCTATCCCAAGGCAATCTGAAATACAAATTCATTCAAAGTAAATCTGTCAGGAGGAAAATTGGAATGGTTCTCCCGATCGGATCCCAGTGGGACCAGCTGAATCTGACTCCAACAGTGTCAGCTTTGTGGCACTCCTGAACACAGGGTTGTGAAAGAGGAGGCTTGGCTTTGCAGGGGTTACCAGCAGACAGGTGATCTGGAGGAAGCATGTCACGCTCTGGTGAGATGTCTAGAGCCTAAAGAATAGGAGAATTAAGTCTGGCCTTTATTAAATCCCTAGCACTGGCCTTTTAATATGATCAGCCTATTTCCTCGATTATCTAAATCTTGGTTAGCCTCGTCACATTGCATTTCTGTCTTAATACAAAAATCATAAGACACAACAGAAGCTCTGCAGTCTTCTTTCTCCTGCCATTGCTGACAACTCAGATAATATTTCTTAGTGGTTCTAACAATGAAATACTTTCTCTAATTCACTCATTTTAGACTGACTTCATTAGCACCTTCCCACCACAGCATTTTTCTTACTGAAGTCAATAATTACATTTCTATTGTAATAGCAAGCTTGCAAAGTCTCGATACTAGGCTGTAGCAAGACAAGGCTTCAAAAGCCTCGGGACGTGGCTGGTGACACTCTCAGCACTCCAACCTGCATGTCCAGGAGGCAGAAGTAAAATGCCTGCAAGTCTTCTGCATGCACCAGTGTCTGGAGAAGCCTGGCTGGTTCACCAGCATCCAGGGAGACGAAAATTGGACTTGGACATCTTCCAGAAGAGATGCCTTTCTAAATCCCCGGACAGACTAACTACGAAGGATCCCAAATGACAGGTACAACGCAGAGCTGCAGGGAAGAGGAGGTATGATTCAGTGTAAGGCCAGACTCCTCATGAGGCAAAGGTTAATGGGAGTGGTCTAAACATCAGATAAGATTAAAGGAAAGCAAAGGTAGCAGAGAAGTGCACAAAAAAAAAATATGGAGTCACAACACAAATCTTGCAAAAGAAGTGTCCTCACCTGCAGGCACAGCCAACAGAAGCCTTGGAGCTTTTCCTGCTCAAATCAAAACTCCCACAGTCTTCAACTGAGACCAGGGGCAATACTTCAGTCCCAGTAAATTACATTACTTTTATTAATATTAACTCTTATCAAGTTTGGAATGTCTGAAGACTCAATCTAGATAGGTGTTTGCTCATCTGTATGAATAATAAATGTTACCTGATGCAAACTATGTATATATCACCAACACTTTCCAGATGAAATAAATTACCGATATTTGGTACCGCTTTGTATCGGACTTGCTGATGTCAATGTTGGCACCGTCTTGTCCTTGCACCGGAGGACATTCCATGAGAACAGGGTTCCTCAGCTGGTCCAAAAGGATTAGGAAAACTGATGGAGTAAAAAGAAATTTTTTAAAAAAACTTGAAAATGTCCAGAGATTTACTGCAGTGCCATATACGAAGGAAAGTAACAAACATGGCTTCATTACACAGCTCACTACACTCGGCAACTGATATGCAATCCCTCTTCCCTGGCCAGATACAGTATCTCATCAGTGATTTCTGTCCAGGAAAGCCAATAAAATAAGAATGCATGTTGCCAAGGTGAAGTTTTAAGAGTTACCATTTTACATTTCCTATTAGGGATAAGGTAAGATTTATGGATGATATACTGATTTATAAATATGTTTAGACAGTAAGTATTTTTGGCTTTAGGCTGGAATAAGAAAGCTTGGTGTAAAGAAAGATTTTTAAAGGTTTTGTGCTACATAAAATAAATCCAACTTATACTTTCAAAGAGCCCTCTGGCTGTATAAAAGATGATGACAGTGACAGTGAGAAAAAAATTTGGTTATGTCTACAATGCTCCATTATTTTCTCATTAACTTGAGTTTTAAAGGGAATCATATTAGTGCCTCCAGAGGATGAGCTATATAAACAAGAGCTACAAATTTATCTATGCATTCAAATGAATGCTATGGCAACAGGTTCGATTGCTTTGGATGCAATTTAAAAAATCTAAAGGGTGTATTGTCCTGAGATAATCTCACCCTTGGGTCCTTATATATATTATATCTCATACCTCTAATCCTGTGGGACAGTGACTAGCTAATAATATCCCCTCTGCCTTTGTCTGGTTTGTTGTACTGCTACTGAAACGCGCTTCTTCCAACTTCAGATAACACATTAGTTAAGTAATTTTCTTTTGATCACTCTGAATCATTAGTTTATGTCTGAAGAATGTGTAAAGTTTTATTTCCTTGGACAGCAGGAAAAAATTTCTTAGCAAGAGCCTAGTGCAGCATGCAGCACACGATGGAGCAGTGAAATCTCCGTCTTCTGAGGTATCCAGGCTTTGGTGAGGCAGAGCCACAGTGGAACTGTCTGCTGCAAAGCTGTGCAGCCTTGGAGGCCAGTTTGTACCAGTGATGGATGATCAGTGCCTTGGGTACCGGTACCTTGCAGGCTGGATTCACCAGTCTGCACAAGGGAGACCTCCACAGCTGCAAACCACCCCAACACAATAGCTCCTTTGGCCATGCCTTGGTGTACCATGTCTTGCTGAGGTCCCTCCAAACCTACCAGGGCACAGGTGCAACTCACAGCTGCTCAGGTCTACACCATCTTTCCAGCCATCTGGGAGCAACTGAAGTGGAGATAGTCTTCCATCAGGCTGTGGAGTTGCTTTTTTAGACTTCAAAAGAAGTCCTATGGATGTAGATTTACCTGAAAGATTAGGATGGCTTTAGCCTACATCAGTAATGTTCAGGTCCTCACAGCAATCTCTTCCCAATGAAATTTAACCTGCAAGTGATGAGGGATCCCCTGTGTGTTGACGGGTAGGTGGCTGTGGTGGACTGGTGTTCGCACACGGCTGCTGCACACCAGAAGAGCGTGCAGATGAGGAGCAGGATCCAGTTCTTTGTACTGGGGATGAGGTAGTGCCCAAAAGACTCACATCCCATTATCCACAAAGGAACAATCTTGGAAGCTGAAGGCATTTTCCATTCTCCAGGCCTGAACTTTTCAGTAGCCAAACACCTCTTAGAGGAACCTCAAATCCTATAAAAGTTGGAAGGAAATCAGCATCTCGGTCTATTCACTTCATGCCTTGAATGAGTCGAGAAAGTGACAACAGCCAGTTTTCCTGTTTTTTTTCACTCAATCACAGTTCTCCTTGAACTGTTTATTGGAATGCTATTATTCCCTATTAGTCATTTTGCTATATAAACCCCAACATGCTGACACTGGAGTGTGATTTACGGATGGAAACAGTGATCCTGTATTAAAAGAAATCCTAAGGGTTAGCAGAGACTCCTCAAGGTGCCAGTCAGCTGTTGCATGGCTTTTATATACTGCTCCTGGTATAAATTGCTTCTGAATATGCCTTCATAGTTCTGTTGAGATATTTTTGACTGTCATAAACTCCTACATCTTAAAGCCAGGTGTTGAAAGAATCCCTATTATTATCACTACGTTGTCAGTGACAATAACAACAGTTAATAAGTGATGATAGGGATATAAATGCCTGGTTCCTGTGTACAGCTTGTCATTTGCAGTCAAATCTAACACTGCTAGAGGAGTCTTCAGGAGTGAATACTGAAAAAATGGATGTCTTCTGGGAACTGGCTCCGTAAAAAAGGCATCCATGTTTAATTCTGCTTAATCTTTTCCAACTAAAATGTGCTATGCTCATAAAAAAATAAGTGTGAACCAGTGTACATGGACACGTGTATTAAGGACTTTTTAATTTAAAAGACGTGTCCCAGCCTTCAGTGGGGTGAGAACAGGGGCTTGGCCATGTTCATGTGGGCAGTGCTACCAAAGTCTTCTTTATGGAGGGAGTCAGTAGCTTTGACTCACAATCCAGAGGCACATTTTAAAAATTAAAAAAAGAAAATAAAAAATGAGGTATCTAGTATACATGATGCCTCTTTTCTGAATGCAATATGACATTATTTCAGTGCCATGTCACACTGGGATTTATTTTTTCTCTATTTTGAATAGGTTAAAATCCAGGACTCACTGATATTAGTCTCAGAAAATTGTTTCTAGTAGTCATTTTTGCACCTCTCATGCAAAGAATTAAAAACAGGCAGGAAAGGGAATTGCTTATCACGCCAGGGTGAGACATGTCCTTGTGTTTTGCCTTCTCCGTGTTCCTAGGCTTTACAGCTCTGTTAAATATCTTTTGCAGGATCCCTTACACATACTGTGTATGCTTTGCCTCTTACAACATATTAAATAGCCCATGTAAGAGGAGGACATGAATTATTGATACTGTACCAGGAGAGAAAGTGCAGGGGGAACAGAGAGAATATTACATGACGTGGTAAAGCAACCACACGTTCCAGTTAGATGCCTGGGTAAATAACTCTGTAAGAAACCCTGTGGTTCGTTGCTCAGTGCATATCCAGTTGATCTCAGGTGCTTTCTTGCTCACTGTGGTTGTCTCTTCCAGTTTTTAGTTTTTGAGCATAAACTGATACAAAAGGTTCTACAAATTATTTAAGTGAGAAGCTCTGCTCTGTCTTTAAAAGGGAAATGTAATTCCTGACCTGTTACAAATCCAAAGGACAGGGAGATCCAGGCTTACCTGTTTCATCTTGATCTCTTTGTAGGATTCATTGGCTGAATTTTCAGCATTTTTTTTTCCCCGATGAATTATCCCTTTTGGCTAGGAGGGGAAACCTTTGTTTTCCACACCACCCTGTATTTTCCCACCTCAGCTAATTTCATTGGCCTGTATAAACATGAACTCATTCCTGCAGAACTTGAGGGCTTTGGAACTAAATATTGCCTCCAACTGATCACAGGTAAAATGCCAAGCAAGGCACAAAGTTAAGGAAGGCAATAATTCTGCCCAATACCAACTGTAAGATACGGATCTCCCACTTCCAAATTATATATTTTTCTATCTTTTCAGTGTTTTTTTTTTTTTTGGGTGGGGGGATGAGCGTCAGAGCCCATTTTGTGCTACAGCGCAGGTTTTGTGCTTTGTTTTGTGTCAACTTCACATTATCAGTTCTTTTCCTTTGACTGAAATCAAACATCAAACTGAAAATCACTCCTCCAACTATTATAGCATGAGTCAGAGAAAAAACCTTTACACTTTTTAGGAAATAATTGGGTAATGCTGTAGCAGGACCTCCTAAGAAAATCACGGTAACGGGCTGTCACAGGCTTTCAAAGCAGAAAGGGGAAAATTATTTCATGTGAACCTTTAAACAGTTGTATCTGCAGTCTTCAGGTGAACAAATTGCATGTGGGCAGCAAGGAATTCATGAAGTACTTACATAAATTTTTTAGTCTGTATTGTTTCTGTCCCAAGCTCTACAATTTCGCATATCATTTTGAGCATTTCAAAATTTGAAGTTATTTTTATACTCTAAGAAGTAACTTCTACATAAAGAGTGGTGTCTAATGTATTATAAACTAGGATTAGCTTAATTAGGGACTTCACAAGAAAGTAATGACTATTTAAGCCCTGAAAACAAGCTAATTATTTTGTACCACATTGTTGCTAATGCTGTCCTTAGCTCTCTTAAGGTGAACATTCAAAAAGATGGATGGCAGACATGCTAATTGACAGATTTCTTGCAATCACTTTACCAATTTTTTTTAACATATTAAAATTCCTCTTTTCTGAAACATTTCATACATATATATATATATATATATTGCTACTCAGGTTGATTGACATCATGATTTAGTGCTTTTTTGTAAGATTACATCACCATCAAAGTAGCTGGTTGCACAAGACTCAACACTGATTTTTCTCTAGGGTTCTGCTGAAAAATTCCAGTAGTTTCATTAGCTGTGCCACACTTTTTCATAGATTCCTTCTATTTATATTACTTTAGCACAATTCATTCAAAATAGTTAAATAAATTCAAAAGAATTAGTAGAATCAGAGGATCTTAACTTCCAAGAGACAGGACCCCTTCAACAGCATCTGAAACCCCTCCAAAGCATCTATTCCCGCTAGTCCTTATCCCGCCGTTCCACCTCTGCACACTGCAATTGGAGCTCACATTACACACCAGGAGTTAGGAGTGGATAGCCCATCAAATCCACACATTTCATCTAATTCAATGGAATGTAAACTTATGGCATTTTTCTGTAACCGATGTGTTTAAAAGCATGAGGAACATCTAGCATGCCATTCTAATCTATGCTTTTCCCTTTCTGTGTATGATAGTTGCCTTTTCTTTAAAATCACCTTTTATTTTTAAAGTCCTCAGTTCTTACTTTTCATATTCAATATTTTTTCATTGTTACAGTGTCCCACATTACCTATACTTTCCATTCCATACATAGATATCATATCCATATTCCAAGATCTCTGGTATATTTGCAATTAATGACTCAATTTGTCCTGACACAAACTATTGCAAAGTGACAATAAATGTTTCCTGATTAGATAGCCAATTTCCGATTTCCACTGAAGCAGGTGAATTCTCAGCTCTACTTTTTAAGTGTCCCATTGGCTCTGGTTCATCCTAAATTTCCCACGATGTTAGTCAGTCTAAAGCCCTGCACCCCTGCCTCTAAAAAAATAAATAAAATTGATAAATTCAGAGATACATAATACAAAAGTATTTAATTTCAATAAATACAAATATCTCCATCTTAAATGGAATAATGCAAGCACATGTATTCTACAAACCAACTGGCTGACAGAAAATGATTACACATTTAAGCATCTATGCAGTTTCTGCTGCTAGGTATTGTAAAATCAAAATTATTAAGCTTCATTAGAGAGCTGGTGCCTTTAAAAGAATTCCTCTGAATGTCTTAAATTAAGGCCCCTTCAATAAGGACTGACAGCGTTTCAGCTCTGCAGCATACCCATTCTGGCTTTTTTTTTTCCTATTTTGAATTTCCCATGGTGTCATCTTATCTAATCATTGCTTGGTAATGCTGGCTCCATACGAAATCTTCCATAGAAAATGAGAGTTCATACATCTGGCTGCTGCTGAAAATGCTCATGAATAATGGCACCTCGCAGCACCAGTCAGTAAGAAAGCAAAGAGCGCTTCCAGTGCTCTGTGCAAGCAGGAGGCTCTGAAGGAAGAGAAATTCGACTCTTATTTTAATTTTGTATCAGAGGCTTCCTCAGGTCTAGATTATCCCAAGCCCTTGAAGGAATATTAAGGGGAAAGTCACGACGAAAACTTTTGTTTTCTTTTCAGAGCAACAGCCAGACAACAATTATACCTTTTTGTGGCTGGTTAAGTACAGGGACAGCCCTTTTTTATACCCCTAAAGCAAAGCTCCGAAGCTGAGAGTGCCAAGGGACGAGCCCAGGCAGGGCAGCCCGTGTCCGCATGCGAGTGACTCCATGCGCATGCATCACATCCATCTTTTCTTCTGACATTCCCATCAACCGAATGTCGTTGCCATTTATTACTGTCATAACTGGCTGCTTACTAATTTTATGTTCAATAGTTTGATCATAAAACGGATCCTAGTCTTCATTTATTATAAATATAACCATCACCTTCCTCATAAAGGCAGCTCTGCACGCTGGGGATCCCCAGCAGCCCACCTTGGCTACGGACCCATCTCAGGCACTTCCAGCTGATGGAACAATTAATTTTTTTTAAGTGTCTTATTGACATTGTGATCCCAGGAGCACAGGATGAATTAAATATTTGCTTATTATAATTGCACATTTCAGATGCTAGAAGCAATTTCTGTGTTGTTTTACTGGTATGAAATTCTGCGCTGTGCAACCCTCTCTAATAAGGAATCAAATTCAATCAGACTTGAGAACTATTCATGTGAATGACTACCATTACTTGATATCATCTGTAATGCAATAAACTGAGTGTTTGATATAATGCTGTTACATTAGGGATATGCATAACCTATTTGTTATCCATCATTTGAATTGCAGAAATAGTGTGATCAAAATTAATTACATTTTACGGTATGTCTGAATTACAGCTAAGAAAAAAAAAAAATCAGTTTAAATGTGTTTTTCAGAGAAAAAAACAGATTTGATGCTGTGATCTCATTTGCAAAATAGCTTTTCTTAAGACGCCATGCATGTTACCGAGAAAGTTTGTTCACTGCCTAACTGTCTTGCATTGCAAGTTGCAGTGATACTGGCTACAGAATGTGACCTTTCAAAGAAATATGACATGATATGAAAAATATGACATCAGCTTTCAAAATAGGAAGCTGAAAAGGACTTATAAAAATAAAAGCATTTCCAAGTCAAATATTTTATACAAAGTGTTACCCATGGGAGCTTTTTTCATAAATACATAAATGCAGCTTTTGGGGAATGCCCATTATTGCTCTATTACATATTCTTACACTTGGTAAACTGATTCCTGAATTCAAAAATAAATCAATTTGGGCTTTTTCAAGTAATAGAGATAGGCAGAAAACATGTTTACATTTGATTACAGTAATTGCTTATGTACAAAAGTAACTTTTAGGGCTTTAACTAAAGTTCATTGAGAACTTAAAGCACGACCTCCCCCCCAGCGCATGGGGACCAAAGGTGGCAAACCTGCAGGATGCAGACCTGATACAGAGCTACATCTTTATCAGACAGATATATATAGATATATATAAAAGGGATGCAGCCTGGGGTACAAAAAGGTGAGTCAGAAGTGGAAGCAGAGCTGATGCTCGGCCTTGAAGGGAACATGAGCATATTGCAGTCTTGTGGGAGGGGAATGAAAGGAAAACAAAGGAAAAGCAGAAATAGAGGTCAAGTCCTTTGGCTCCAAAGGAAGAGGGGGTATAGCCTGGGCAGTATTGAGAGAGCACCCGAAAAAAGGATAGGGATCACATCACACAAAACCCAGGAGTTACTTTAAAGGAAATCCTTTCTTCTCATCACCAGACCTCCAAAGAGAAGCCATGTGAGCTGCTGGGTGGGACACAGGGTCCTGGGCAGGAGGTCACTTCCAGCAGCAGCTCCTTACCTGCCCACCACGCCTCCCCGCTCCATGCTTTCCAACTCTGTCCTGCTCCTCTATCCACACCGCAGATGCCTGGAGAACACCTGGTGTCTGCACCTCACCAAGCTCGCTTGGGATGCTCTAATTCAACTTCAGAAATATTTAGCTCATAATAAGTGTTACGGTTGTATCAACACTGACACTACATTGCTCTAGAAGCTACAAAAAATATTAGCCATATATGGGAAGTCTTTGGGGGTTTGTGAACTAATCCTACTATCTTTGAAATATCCGTAGGATTTACCAAATGGTTTCTGACCTGTCTTGTGAAAGGCTCTTTGAGTACTTAGTGTTTTCTCCCATTATTCCTGCGCATCTAAGACACACCGCTCCTTTTAAGCTGGTTTTCTGACAAAATTCATTGAGTTTGCATCTATTTCCTTATTGAATTATCTTAGGCAAATTCACAACAGAAAAAAAATAGGTTCCTGTTTTTATTGACATCTTACAGGAGTTTAAAATCTAGTGAAATAGTTTTGTTGAATTATGTCCTGCTAGACCTTGTAATAGTTCTGCCCTCCTTGTTTTAAATCTTCACAGTTTTGCTAATTACCTTCCAGGCTGGTATGGATAATCCTACTGCAGACACCAGGATTCTCTGAATATATGCAATGTTAAGGTTTCTTATTAAATCTTCAAAAAAATTATATGCAGGTCATACATTAGTGAGAATTCTGGGAATGTTAAGAAGAAATTTCAAGAGCTACTGAAAAAATAGCTGCTGACAACTAGCACAATTCATTCTATATTTGCCTACAGTTCTGTTTTATACATATATATGAACTTTCAAACTCATTTATTCGCTTTACTGACATGAATAACCAAGGGCATGATTTATAATGATTTGTCATTCAGTATTAGATTTTAAAAAGTTTAATTAATTTTTCATTAGCCACAGTTAATGATGGGCTTGTTAACCATCTTGAGGTGAAGCCAAGAGCTATTAGCTATATTAAGGACCAGTTTCAAGCAAATTACTCCTTTTATAATCCCCAAAATGAGTTATAATGTTTTTTCTCCTTTCAGAAAAATGTTTTAAGGTATATAGTTATATTAAAATCTACACAGAATATGGGCTTTGAGCAAAACAGACCATGTAATAAAAATTATTGACCAATTTTTGCACCAGTTAAAATGAGATCAAACTTGCTGAGGATTATACTAAAGAAATAGCCTTGTGAAATTAGTTACTAGTTCTTATACTTAAAAATCAATGTATCAGTTTATCAGACAGTAAAGGACTGCACCAGAGTGGGTGACTGTTTGGAGGAACTACTTCCCTGCCACTAGACTTCTGCCAGTTGTCTCAACTGTCTGTCTTATTAAAACAGAAATTAGGATTTGAACTGAAAACTTAATTGAAAATATAATTTAACTGAAACATTAGTTTGTCTTGCTCTGTGGCCCCTGCTGGGTGGGAAGGCTGAGCATGACAGTGGTCATTGTGCCATGATCTATGACTTGGAGAACTTGCAAAAGAATAAGGAATATGTAAGAGTAATTAATATGCAAAAATGGGGGAGGGGGAGAAGAAATTGAAATTATTTTTCTAGCAAACCTCCCTCTGATTTTCAGAAATAGGAATTACAGTAAAAATAAAATCAAAATTTTAAAAATAACTGTCTAAACATCGAGAATGAACAAGATGAATAGTCTTAAAGTTTATTTTGAACGGGTGGGAGGAACAGGCCTATAGAAATCAATGAGAAACACGACTGCTTGGTGACTTTAAACCCTGAAGCATTGTACCTGTGGGTCTGAACAAGAAGTTAGAAATCTAACTTTTAGCCTCAATTTCAGCAAATCTTGCTCGAATCTACATTCAATAAAAATATACTTGACTTATATAAACAGCTATAAAAATATTGTTTCATAAAAGATTTTAAATTCAGTTCCATTCTGAATTGCAATAGATTTTCAACATTTCTCCACAGCAAATATGGGAAAAGGTGGGAAAGCCATTTTCTGTGGCTTCAAATGTTTTCATTAGGTTTCTTCCAATTTTAATGTCACTGTAACACATACAATACAACTTCAAAACCTTAGAAACTCAAACGGAAAGTTGTTTCAAAAATTAAATGTTAAAAACCAAATGAATAAAAATATTGTCTTATGAGACTCTTTAACCCCTTTTTTCCTAAATGAAATTTCAATGAACTTGGCACGAACTTGACATGGTGCCAAGAGCTTCTGTATGAATTCCACTAGAGATCCAGAGCAAAGCAAGCCCCAGTGCAATGACTGATGAGAAAAAGGAAGAGAGAAGTGAACAGAATCAGCCCCAAGGACAGACCACATCCCCTAACATTTCAAAAGATGTTTGGCCTCGAGCTGACAAGCTTGGGCACAACTAACTGC
>NW_010110469.1:11132-13112 GCF_000699245.1 Pterocles gutturalis | reverse complement strand
TTCCTGCGGCACGGCGCTCCCCAAATAACAAACCTCAGTTGTCCAGCGCTTGTTCTGTGGATGTAGGATGGATTTATGGTTGTCTTTAACCACCTCTGGAATTTAACCACGTGTCAGCAATTTCATGAACACAAATCCCACCTCCTGTTTCCCGTTCACTGGGATTGCCGCTGTAATATCCCCGTAAACCCAAACCCTGACTGTGTTGCTGCTGGGCTTCCCCACATGTGCGAGGGATTCTGGCAGGTGAGACGCTGGATTTCACGCTCCACGTGGCACCAAGGTTCCCCACGAGCACTGCAGACACATCTGCGTACACAACGCCAATTGGAAAAAGACATCACCCAACCTTGGGAAATGCAAATGTGTGTGTAGGTAATCTTTAACCTGTCCCAGAAAGGAACTGTGGAAAATAAAGAAGATATGCAGCAGTATCTGGATGCACTGTGACCTTCCCACTTATATTAATTTCTTTGTAGAAGGATGACCTAAACAAGCACTTACAGGTAAACGCAACACATGGTTATGCAATATACAGCGTCTCCCTGTTCAAGTCCATTCTGGAAGGGCAATGTTTCACCTACAGCGAGAACACGCACTTTAAAAGCATAAAGAGAAGTGTAAGACCCTCAAAATGTCTTGCCTGAGGCAATCTGTTTCCTTTCACAGGGTTGCTCTTGAAACAGGTCTGCAAGGACTGTTCTTAGCACTTCCCATCAGCGCCGCAGCGACAAGGGCACAGCTCTCACCCCAGATCCCTGCAGAGATCCCAGAAACACTGGTGGCTGTCACAGCCCATCACAACCATGTCTCCCACATGTCTCAGCCTCTCTTCCCTGCACTTGGGACCATGCACCCAACCCTGCACAGGAGGCACCTCCCAACCAAACCATGAGCTCTTCTCACTGCACGACGTAGATCCCACACCTTTCCAGCAGCTACACTACCAAATCTCACCACAAAACTAAGGTCAGGATCCACTGATGCGCTGCAGGGCTAGCACACAAGGCTGTGGAGCCCCTTCCTCCTCAGTCCCCTCTGCAGCTGGGCATCCCTCTGCCTCACTGCCTCCAGAACTGTCTGCGAGGACTTGCCATTCACCCATTTAGGGAAAGCTGCTGAGCCAAATCTGGGTATTCTAAAACAGGATGCTGAAATCAAGCCATATAGAAGGAAGAAGAAGGGCTTACATAAGTAAGCACAAAAAATGTATTTGTTCTCTTCATATAAATGCATTTAAGCCAACTGCACTTAACTGATGCTTAGATTTGTTACTGAAATATCCTGCCAGCCACCTTCAGTTTCTCCTGAAATGATCAGATATATTTCTCTAACTTCACTTTGATTTTTTGACCTAATAAAATCAAGAGAGGTATTTTGTCAATACAAATATTTGGTCAACTTAAATAATAAGGCACAAAGCATATGAGTCGAGAATACAGTTTGCTCCTATAGCTCTTCAGAGCATATTTACTTTCACGTACGTGTGGCTGTGCAGCTGAAGAGGATGCCTGGAAGGAGCAGAACTAAAGGTGCACCAGTTACCACAACCTTGGCCTGTCTCACCACCTCTGTGCCTTTCTAGCCTTAATAATACTCCTTTAAGTCAGGACTTTGGCAAGAATAGTGGTATTGATAAAACTGTCCAATATGAGAGCAAAGTCTTGGTGACCTGAAGATTACAGGCTTTTATTCCTCCTGTTATAAATAGTGGGTGCCTGTCTATCATTTGTTAATCAGTGTTTACTGGACACTGTAGTGGAAAGAAAGAAATCACAGATTTCACGGCGAAGCAGAAGCAGGGGGAAACAAGCACAGATGGAGCCACTGGGATCTATGTTGTGTTCTCATGGACCCAGAGAGGGGAATGCAGGGCACATCGTCTGCAAGAGCAAAAGATCTTCCCCCACCACGTGTCCTCTCAGGTCACTTACTCCAAATTTCCCTGTAGCTCTGCAACCCACCGCTTACATGATTCAG
>NW_010110469.1:5044-11113 GCF_000699245.1 Pterocles gutturalis | reverse complement strand
TGCAGACTAGTAAATCCCAACAAGTCTGAAAACCCAGGGATTTGGCTTCTTAAAACAGAAATTGCTAAAGTTCTGGTGAAAAAAAAAATTCCAGCTGGTTCTAATGAAGTGATGTTCTGTCCAAAAACGGCTGGGCAGAAGCCGTGCCTATATGCCCATCGAGGGAACATGAGGATACTACACTAAGGCTTAGCCCTTACTAGATTGTACAGATGTCTGATACAAACTAGTACAATATCCTCAGGGGGGGGAGATCATTTTATGACCTATAAACCACATAAAGGAGCAAAATCAGAGATTATTTTAGATGAAGACAGAGCAGAAAATGTGCACTGCCTAACTCCAATCTTAATGTGCTGTGCGTATATTCTGAACTAGAGGACTAAATTTAGCATCCCTGCCAAAATTACAGCAAAGAGATTGGAAACATGTCCCCCAGTGTTGGTACTGTTGTGCTTGGCACCGTCCCTCTCACACCACCCATTAGCTATTCTGCCCAGGGCTCATGCTGAGGACAGAGCCATGGTGTACTACGTCCAGCACCTCCCAGAACATGTCAGGCAGTGAAGGATGGGAGGAAAAACCCTAGCAGCAACACTAACACTGATGCGGGAATTTGTCATGGTGACACTGATGGTACTGAGAGTCCTACATCGTAATGACTGGTTTACAATAAAAATTACTCCAAATGCTGGATGAGAAAAAGGATGGTTCAGTCCATCAAATCACTGTCAGCTGCAAATTAGGCTGCCCATCCCTAGGCAATGGGGAACATAACTGGCTTTGTCCATTGCTGGTTTTATTTTTATCTGTTGTGTTAAAGTCAGGCTTTTTCCTCACTCACAATGGTACAAACAGAGGAAAAATGGGCTTGGTGCAGAAAGGCTCTTTACTCAGCAATAAATGGGGCATGTTAGCCCTGAATTTCTAAAATTAGCCAAAGAGTCTTTGAGGGACTGCTTTCTGTCAGAGCGAGGTTACCTTCATTGAAGAAAGTAAGAACAAATGTGTGTTTTGGCATACGGACTTCCAGGAGCCTTCGACTGGAAGAACCATTAAACTGGCAGTGCCCAGTGCTCTGGTTTGGTCCCTGGGGTTACACAAAGAGGGGCTGGGAGTGGGGCTGGAAACCTTCTCTTCTCTTTCCTAATCCTGTAAGTATAGCAGTAACTTTAAAACCTGCTATAATTTGCTGAAGACAGGATGGAAATACACACATCTAACGCCTCCCTTCTGAGGGACTGATCATTCTGACACTGTCGGTTGAATGGCAAATTTGTTGCAATGTGGTGTTTTGGCATTTCTACAAAATGTGACAATGTAAGATGAGGCTATGAAGTTATGTCAGACTGAAATAACCACCAATAGACTTTACTGGGAGGATATGAGCAACTGGAAACCATTACTACCCCAAAAGTGTCAGGATATGTTGCTTTTGCTGCTGGGAACACCTGTGCTATAAACTTGGAGTGGAAGTAGCCTCCATCCCCGGCATGGCATACAAGTGTCAGGCAGTCAAGGCTCTCCAGTTCTTCTTCAAATTTGTCCAGGTTAGTATTCAGCTGTCTGTAAGCTCCAAATATTCCTATCTGTTCTCCTCCTGTGCACAAGTTTTAAGACTATGCCCTTCCCTGGCATTTCTTAACACATTTCCCTGACATTGCAGGGCACAGTGAGACTCCAAAAAGGAGAAAATCCGCTGAAAATAATAAATACAGCTGACTAAGTAGAAGGGAGAACAATGTCTGTCATCTTAGCCTGTCTGTCTTCTTAACCTGGAGAATTTGCTGCTCTACTTACTTGGTTCTCCCTTTCTCACTTTAGGGCAGTTTTGCAGCCGCCTGTGCACCTGGGAAATCCGCCACTGTGCTAAAGGCTTGCCTAAGCCCTGCCTCTGCGGCGAGAAACAAGGGCATGCACCAAGCCCCAGGAGAAGGAAGGTTTAACTAACCCTCATATTGCACCCAGTACAAAATAACTATGTCTATGAATAACTGCTCAAAGGATTATGTTCATTAGCAAAGGCCAATAATTCAGGGCGAGGATAAATTGGAGACCTCTATAAGGTACAAGTGGCTGTAAAGAAGTAACATCTATCGTCCACCTACTCCTGTAGGTTTGGGTCCCATTTGCATCACCCTTGCCTTGCTACATATGTGCATGGATGGCAGAAATTACGTTGTGGCACTGGTTTAGCATTGCACAACTAGGAACTGCTGCAATCTGAAATGCCAAGAAAATAATTTTTTAAAAGTTTGGAAATATGCATATAACAATGATCAAGACTTATGAAGAACTAGTGAAAGGTGCTTGTTGTTATTATTATTATTGTTGCTGTTCTTATCATTGTTGTTTTGCCACCATTATTATTGCTATTATTATTATGATTACTACTATTATTATTATGCGATGGTAGGTGAAAATCACAGAGAGAAAGAGGTTGGCTTTGAAGATACCTGCTTGCCCCGTCTCATCCTGGGCAGCTCTGCCACTAACCCAGTGTCCCAATTTCTTCTCCTGGAAATAACAGAAATAATAGAAATAATTCTGGCATACCAAACCCCTCGCATCTAACCCCAATACGTAAAGCATCCTGCACTGGGTTATCACACCAGCTTTGTGGCTCAGGACCAAGCCGCTGTCGCAGATGGGCTTGGGGTGGGTTTTCCGTGATGAGGCTCTCACGTGACATCGTGTTTAAGTTGTCAGCGAAAGTCCTGCGGATTAGTGTCCCCTGAAATCTCACTAAGCAGCTTGCCTTCAAATGTGCTTTATGTAGATCATTCAGAAAACTGCACAAGACAAAACATTAATTATTATTATAAAAATAGATTTTTTTTTCTATAATTCTGTTCAACATGCACTTCTACCCTTAGGGTGCTGTGTTGAGAGCTCTACTAATTTTTTAAAAGTCTGTAAAGAAATTCAAAACATGACCCTGCTCTAAATTGTAAAATTAAAATCAGAAAAAAGCCGTTTACCTTTCTTTTTAATTGAATCCAGCTGGCCTCCTTCTATCCTGCTTTGTCGTCATTTACAAATATGCAAATGGTTTGAAAAAAATGTTGCCATTCTCATCTGCATTGCACACCAGACAGTCTGACAAGGCGTGTGTTTTCAGAGGTTTTTCGCCAGTTTTGCCATTCTGCTGCTTTCATGTTTTAATCCAGTTTAACAGTACAATATGTTTCAGTCATATATTTAAAAAAATCGATATATAAAAAAATCACTCTCTACTTGGACAATATTGATGATGTCCCTTTGACAACCTGAAAACTTTAACATCTACAGGGTAATTTTTAGCAACACCTGTCAACACTGGGATTTTACCACAATTATCAATGGTTTAGCAAGTTCCATATATTCAGGAACTCCAAAACTGCAACAAAAATATGTAATCCAGCCATTGTCTAGCTTCAATTCACACACACTTTTCCCCTCACATTACATATGAACATGTAATTTTAATATTGCACATAAAATTACATAAAGCAAATATATCCCTTTTCTTTAGAATGTAGTCGTAGAGCCCTCTGGAATAATTAAAATAAATTGAGCTATTAAATATTATTCCAGGGAATTAATAGGACACCTTCCATTTAAACACTTTCTCCCTCTGTCTCCCTGGCCCTGGTAAAACCCACGTGCACTGCAGATCAGGAGTAACACGAACGTGGCAGCAATGCTGTTCAGTAAAACCACTCTGGCAGGGAGTTACAAAGGGCCTGGTCTAGCTTCCGTATTTAAGTAGCAAAATCCCTGAAGTTTGAGGGATTCTTCAGTAGCATTTATGTAAGGCTGGCCCCAAATGGCTTCAGCAGGGATGGATACTCCCAGAGTGATGGCTACTTAAATGGCAAAATACAAGATTACATTTGAAACAGTGCAATTTAACAACTTCATAATGCTATCTTTAAAAATTAAACAAGCAAGAAAAGAAACACAAAGATTGTGCACTAAAAACCACACGAAGTCCCCGTGCCTGTGGGCTCCCCGAGCAGCTGCTGAAGGAAGCATCTGGTTCCGCAGGATGGGATAGACCCTGGAAACCAGGCAGGTGATTATTTGGGACCTTTTGTAGAGACACATCAAAAGTTGGATCTTCCTTTGTGGTTTCTTTAGAGAAATAATTAAAATTGGCTATTTAAATTAGTAACCTGTGGGAGAACTATACTAAGAATTTACCTGAATTTATTATGCATGGAGACAGAGTTGTAAGCACAAAGAGGAATAATCACAAGTACATTCGGACACATTGGTCACTGGTTGGAAGCTTTTCTGTGTCTAGTTTTTTTGTTCCTACAGTACCTTGCATGGAGGGAATCCTTGGCACTCCCACGGTGTCAATGATTATTATTATTAATCCTTAGGTCAGACTATTTCCACATTCCCAGTAACCTCTGTGGGAAAGTGGAGAAGCTTGCTGGGTGGTGAAAACAGTTGCTGTAAATCTACTTGCATTGATTTTTTTTTTCTAAAAGGATTAACACAGTCAAACTTAATTAGCCTTGAATTTTCACAGGTCCGTTGTATATTTAGTTTGATATATTAACGTCACCTTGACTGCAGCCTTTGCAATGGCACTGTATCACTTACGTTTTCCACTTTATTCCTTGATATCGCTCAACAAGGAAGGAAGGACAAATCAGACAGCATCAGCTTGAAAATACATTCAGAATATAACAGCTTGATTGCTGCTGACCACCCAGAGGACAGGTGTGACACATATTTATGGGCTTGATTTTAAACCAATATCCGTTCATTTCATTTATGAGTCCATTACATGTTTTATTTTGACAGTTCCACAGTGGTGTTCCTGCAGTCTTTTGGCCATAAACCGTTCACAGTGGGATGTGCAGCTTATTGCTTGGTGTGTGGGCACTGTGCACCCCACAAGCTGATGAACTATGCACAATTTATTAATTGGATTTGAAAATTAGTTAAATCAACAGCTAGAAGGAAGCTTCCTTGCACCCTCCGAAACTGCTAATATTAAATACTATAAAATGGTCAGGAAATGCTGACTATTGTTATGAATTTTACATTACAACATGGTACTGTCCTTCTTAGAGTAAGGCCTAAGATTTTCATCTGTATTCAGGAATCCCAATTCTCCAAGCTTTTTGTAAATCTTATATTGAGATTTTTCCTAAAAATCCAGTTTCTGGAAGGTGACTACCCGAGAAGCTGGTATTTCCAGCTAGCTAGCCAAGAGGAGTGAGATGGATGGTACAGAAAGATAGAAAATTAATAGAAAATAAAAACCCTAAATACAAGAACCTTGAAAAATTACAGATATGTAAAATCATACAAGGTATGGATGCGTGTGTGTTTGTTTATACATACGTACATATACATAATTTCAAGATTAAGATTTTAGCCATTGCATGAGTTCAGAGCTTGGATATATGATGTTTAGTGTATGGCTTAACCATGCATATACTGTCCATCATCACAGAATCACAGAATGGTTTGGGTTGGAAGGAACCTTAAAGATCATCTTTGCTATGGGCAGGGACACCCTACACTAGACCAGGTTGCTGTTGACCGAGAAACCTTAAATTCTTTCACGTTAATTTATTTATGTAATTGTTTCTATTGGAACCTAGTTCCAAATATGATTTTTATTACATTTTCCTACTGTGTTTAATGAGAATATTTATATTTTAAGGAGTATAATATAGTATTACAAACAATTTGTCCCTCAATGTGAACAATCCCAGAAATGTAGAGTTTGGAGGATGCTCAGGGGATCATCTAATCCATCTCTGGGACACAGCAATTGCCCTCTGACATTCCTGACATAGAACTTCACCCATGTTTTTACAAACTTCTTATGCCAGTGGCTCTGCAACTTCCTTAGCCAGTCTTTGCTATCCTCACCATCAGAAACATCTTCCTAATATCTGATATAAATCTTCCTACCTACAAACTAAGACCAATTTCTTGTTCTTTCTCTTATGCTATTTGTAGAGAACAAAGTATTCTCTTTATTTTTCAGCATATTTTTGTATAATTCAAAAGTATTATCATGTTCCTCCTACTCTTCCATTTAGAACACCCCTAATT
>NW_010110469.1:0-5013 GCF_000699245.1 Pterocles gutturalis | reverse complement strand
CTTTCCTCACAGGTCTTATTTTCTAGACCTCTGATCCTCCTCATATATCTACATGTAATGACTAACTGGATGTAGTGATCAAAAATGGTGGTTTCCACTGTTCCCTGTAAAAACCATTCAGTATTATACAAAATGGCCAAAATCTCAGCAGCAAATACCTATCTCAGTATTTGAAAAATGAAAAGCATCTACTTTCCTCAGCTTTTCCCTCTTGTAAAAAATGATACTAGACAAGGAAATGGGGAACTCCTGCGTGGAAGGGATAGCCACGCTACCCAGTTTTTGATACTGATTTCCATTGCCTGTTGGAAGGACAGCCGCCTCCTGTTCTGGAGGGCGGGAAAAACTGGGAGCAATGCTCCTCCAGAGCTCACTTTGGAGCTGAAGGCTGAGGAAGACACACTCAGGTACTTCAGCTGAGTCTATCTCTCGCCATTTAATAATTTTATTGTAATAAAAATAATATCTGAAGTGCTTGTTCACATGTCAGTGCCTCATGCACTAGAAATCCAAGTATGACAGCATTACACGTTAGAAAAGATCCAAGAGTTTCAGACCCAATTCTCTTTTGCCATTTTTACAGACTTATATTATTCCACGACTTCCATTACAGGTAACTGAAATCAGAGTGAGTCAGCTCATCTTGAACTTCCTAGCTGAGCCCATGTAGGATGAAAGATCGCCTCTTCTTCATAACTAGGGGCTACTGTGAGACTTGTGTCATCAGCAGCAGAGAGAAAGGAGGGGAAGACGCAAGAGCAGAGAGGACATCATTCTCACCATCTCTTCCACAACTGTTGAACTACTTTTTCTAAGAGATTAAAATGACTGTCCATCTTGCTGCCTCTGAGCTGAACAATAAGGTCTATCTCTATGTCTTAACTGTCCTCGAAGAGGAACTGCAAGGAGTGGTGCTGACAGGGAGCCTGGGAAAGGGAGGTGAGAGGGGAAGAGGGGAAGTGGTTAACAGTAAATGGAAAATTCTGGCACCACCAGACTGAACGGAAGTGTCACCATTGACATCACTAAAAGTCGGATCAAGACTGATCTAAAAAGCAATTTAGAATACGAGCTTTTCTTTCCAAATGAGCCTTAAGTGCCTTCCTTCCCCCAGAATTCAGGGCAGTAATAGTGCCTTCTATTACATTTTAAATTGATTGGCTTTATGGCCCGGTACTGGGGAATTGCCCTAGCATGATCTCGTCGGGCTCATGTTTCTAATTTTGGCAACTCTAAATCCAGATGCCTTGAAAATCCATGCTGTTGCTTACAGCCTGTGCTGTAGGGTAATCTCCATTTTCGTGTGCCCAGACAAAATAAAGGAACCGGGATGTACGTAAGATTAGCCCTCAAGGCAAAAAGAAAACCAAGAGAAACAAACTAGCACTTGCAAAAGACAATGTTTACATGCAGTGTGTATGTGTAAAAATAAACCACAACAATTATTCTCCAACAACTGTTTCAGCTAAGAGAATCCAAACGCTATTTTTGCCTTATCTAAGATTTTTCTTATGGGAGCAATGAAGCAGTAATTATCTGAAGGTCTGTGTCCTGCCACTGGGGTTTTTGAGCAATGGATGGAGAGATTGAGAAAACACAGTCCCAATCCCGTGTTCTTCCTTTGCCTCATTTAGGACACTTGTGCTACCAGATTAAGTCTCTCCACTAAAAAATAAAGCTTAAAAAAGATGCAGTACGTTGTTATGAAGGATGACATGGCTGTATGGCTGCAGGATTGTCTATTGAAGTATGGGAAGAGCTGAAGAAGCCCCTCTCTGCACCGGAGCAGAGCTCATAACTCCACAGTTCAGATGGGGAGAGATCACCCGAAGGGAATTATTCTACCTTTGATCCACGCATGAAATTCTGGCTGCTGTCAAAGGAAGTTGTGCATGCCTAACCATGGCTGTACATCATTCTAATAAAGGCCACAGAGAAGCTCATATATAAGTGGAGTGGGAAGTTTTTTGACATTGGCTATAATAAATATCAGCACATTTAGAAAAAAATGCGGGCTTATGTGCCTGAGGTGGGAAAAAAGCTGTAGCTGTGCCTGATTTACTAGAAGGAAATATTTAAGGCTGTTGAATCATTAGATAAAAAAACTGATCTAGAAATGTCAGGAATCAGTGAGGATAACAGAACTGTAAATTTTGTCCATTAAAAACTCCCTTTTATTTTTCCTACTTTTCTATTTTATTTTTAATAACAATCTATTAAAAAAAAACTGTACTCATGATTTGCTGGTATTTGCTGTTCTATTTTAATACTATCCATTAGTCCTTTCCTCCTTTCTTTTTAATATTTACACATATCATCAAATACTGGGCAAAATCTCTCTGCTGAAAAAAATCCCACGAGTAAAAACCAATTACATATAGCTTGTTACTGAGGGCATGGCTGGGGCTTCTGCACAGCTTCAGTGTCCTCTTGAGCTTAAAGTAGCTGAGGATGTTTCCATTAGAAGTAGTCCCTGATAATATGATTTGGTGCATTGTTATTTCTTAGCTTCTGATCAAAATAATGCATCAGTTATAGTGGATGTAACTGCCCTGCGAAAAAAATTCAACAGCTATTCCATAGGATAGCATATAACTGATAATGAGGTGACTAACAGTAAAAATTGTGGTCAGGAGCATCAGTTGGACATAAGAAGCTCTCCAGCCCGAAGGATTCCAGCTAGAACAGCCTGGTTTAAAATTCTTACATTTCCCCCATTTCATCTGTATTCACCAATGCTTATGCAGTTCCAATAATCTGTGTCTGTACTTATATACGGTGTGTCAAATACCAGGACTGTACAGAAAAAAGGATAGCAGCCTTCAGCTCAGCAACCAGTCACGGGCTGAAGGTACCCCAGGGCCTCCCGCAGCTCCCCTTGGAGTCAAAAGAAGGACTGAGCCTTGGTCTGGGTTCTTACAGTCCAAATCTCACCCTCCAGCAGTCAACGAAACCTTTGCATTGGCTGGAGGGGGACAGGACAGCATTCTGCATCAAATTTGGATCCCCTTGGAATGAGTCTAAACTGTTGATAGAATAGCAAGGGAGGTGGTAGTCCCTAAAACAGTATTGGAACAATATAATACAGATTTTATGAGAAATATTCTCTTCCAAAGAAGGATTGTAGTTAATTCCAGATAATAATTTTGTTTCTCTGTCTGTTTGATAAATGAACTAGGTAACAGAGGGGGGAAAAGAAAAGTTAAGCCTCATAAACTGCTTCACTAAGTGCTATGCAGAGAAGATTCTCTATTCTGATTTTTCTCTAGCATCACTTTCAAAAACACTCAGATTTCTCAGTTTGAACAATTTATAATATATAAAACCAAGAATATTTGAAAAGACCTTTAAAAAAAAGGAAAGGAGGGGAGGAAAATCTCATTTTTAAATATATTCATCTGAACACACCAGACAAATGGAAATCTCATGGGGACACAAGAGGAGTCACCAGACCAATGAAGGAATTTTAAGTCCTTGCTCTGCTAGGCTCAGCTTTGAACCCAGCCCAGGCAGACTAATGGTGTTACCAGACATCTGCCTCTTGCATCCTTTGCAGCTGTGACTGTTTCTGCCCAGGACCTTTCTCTGTATGCTGGAGAGTCACAGCACCGTATTTTCCCCAGCCCAGTGCTCTGGCCTTTTCTTTTAATCCAAGTATTTGCATCGTATATCAACGAGGCCCCCAAAGGCAGGCTGCCCCACAGGGAGCCCCCTCCCAGCCTCGAGCCTTGCCCTGCACCCCAGCAGGGGCACCCGAACATCTCTCCCCGCAGCACCCAGCTGGCAGCTCTCCCAAGCAAGTGCATGTGGGTTTTGCATCACAGATTCATCGGCACTGCAGAATGCTCACGCCTCTCTGCTTCCCCCTTCCACGTTTGGGTTCCCACATGTTCACCTGCCCCAAAAAATGGCAGCTCGAGCCATCCCCCCTTCCTTGCTGCCAGCGTGTGGGGAGCTGGGTGTGAATGCACGGTTGGAGCAGGCTTTGCTGGGGCTTTTAGGCAGAAATGCAGCTGGAGCCCAGGCACTGGCTGTATCTAAAACCCTTCAACGCTCAGATCCAGAACCTCTAAACTACTCTCCTAGCTTTAACAAAATACAGAGAGCCAGGCATCAGCTCCCATCTATAATAATTACAAGAGAGTTTCCCTTGCCCTTGCACTATTTATTGCTTTTGCCCTTACCATAGATTGCCTGAGACAGAAGAGACTATTAGAGCTCAGAATATTTCTTGCTGGACAGGCAGGGGGAGCTTTGGTAGAAAACCCCCTCTTTCTCACAACCATCGCCACTTCTGTTAGAAAGGGAAGGGTCTGGTTTGCATTGCAAATTTAATGAAGCATTAAATGACAGCGTCGCAATGACTGCAGTGGGGGGAATGGTCACCTCCAGTGGAAATATAATGCTGTCATGATACTTCTGGAAAGGTACAATAATTGTTCAAGTGTCCATTTCTAATTTGTCACAAAAGTTATCCGTGGTCTCTCTCCCTTATTTTCACAAGAGGGGAAAAGGTGCATTTTGGTAATTGCAACCGAGGCTGGAAAGAGGCAGCTAGGAGGGCACCTGCCAGACTCTGACCCGGGTGACACACATCTTCCCTGACTCTACAGCTCCAGGACAGCATTTTGCAAGGAAATAGCTCACTTGCCAAAAATAATAATTGTTATTATTAATAACCAAGTGACGTCCTCAACTCCATTCTATCAGTCCACCGTACCCTTAGCCAAATCTCCTGCCGATCATGCTCACCCTGATCCTGTTCTCAGCAGGTTGTGTCAACAAAACGAGCAGAGACAGAAAGGCCGTGAGCCGCTTCGGATGGACGGAGATGCGGGGGAATGGCCCGTGGTGATTTCTGTCTCCTGGCCGAGGGGATAAGGGGACACAGGTCTTTCCACCTGCCCAAACCCAGGGAAGAGCCACCTCTCTGGCCAGCTGAGATATCCTCCTCATCGCTGCAGGATGCAGGAAGGATGTCAGAATGAGGTGAGGGGACACATCCGTCCTCCA
>NW_010110468.1:34961-53567 GCF_000699245.1 Pterocles gutturalis | reverse complement strand
AGGGGGAGCGGGTGCGGGGAGAGTTGACAGCGCCAGCCGCTGCCTCCGGACTGCCTCTGCCTTTTGGCGCTGCTCTCCTATTTTTTTTTAATTTTTAGGTTTTTTTTTAATTGAGGCTACGTATTTTGTCCCAGTATGTTTTGAATTATCTGACTCTCTGTGGAAGTTACGTAGGCAGCTTTTGACAAAGCAGTATAGGAGTAGCAATTGCTGGTGTTGCTGCAGAAGATCAGATAAATAGATTTAAACCCCTTGAGGATGGTGCCGAGTGGCGCAATCCCCCCTGAGGTGTTTCCTGCTGTCTGCTCTGAAGAGCCCATGAGAACCGAGGTGAGTTTCAGGTCTTAAGTTGTCAAATCTTAGGGCATGTGTGCGTCAACAAGGAAAAATGATGGTGGTTTCCAGAAGAGTACTCTTTCCTCTAGGAATACTGCTTTGTAAACACCTAATGTTACACTTAACTCATCTATTTACATACGTTTTCAAAACAGATAAACCCCTGACAAATATTTTGCTATTGTTCATGTGGTGTGTCGCATGGAAGGCATTTCATTCACTTGCTGGAAACCGTAGGCGCTCGCTCCCTGACTGCCCTGTCTGAGAGCACCTGCCCCCTCCAGTGATGGGAGGCTGTGGGAGCTAGCGAAGGAGCAAGAGTGGGTGAGTTGGGTTGGCCACTGAAAAGCTGCAGTTTGACTTGGTGACTACAATGATTGGAATTTTTAAATTGAGATTCTCTCTCCTGGGGGTGAGTTAATCTTTAATCAGTTAATACTTTAGTGCTGGTAGAAAAATCTCATTATGTAATGCAGTAAAGAGAAAGGAATTCAGAGAAACAGACTCCTCATAAGCAGCACCAACTATTTATAAAGATGTGCTCATCAAAAGTGTCTTAAAACCAAAAACACGTGGGTATTGGAAAGAAGTATTTCTGTGTATGAAGTGGTAGGAAAAAGGGTCAAGAGTTACAAAGTGCTGCAAGAAGATTGAATGTTGTCTTAACATTTTCCTCTAGTAGAAAAATAAATTTCCATTATCTCATCCTCCACACAGTCCTTCCTTCTACTGCTTGAGGTAGTAAGTGTGTGAGGGTAAACAAAGCTCCTAAGCAGAATCCAAATACTGTATAAGTTATGGTGTCCAGTAGTAGCTGGTGTCAAAATGTGATTTTTTTTGTTTGCTCCTTTTTAAATTTTTCCTTTTTTTTTCCTCATAGGAGTGTAGTAGAAAGTGTGTGGTTGATACAGTACAGTGAGTATATGTGAACAGAAGGCTGCCTGCTTTTTGATGAGGGGGTGCTGTATGTCCAGTCTAGAATACACGTGCTTCAGGTGATGGTTTGAGGAGTTTTTGTGTTGGATAGTTATCCTTTTTTTTTGGAGAAAAGAATGTGTAGGACTTAGTAATAAGTGACTTTTTTTGTGAAAGCTAAAACTTTCTGGTTTATGGGTAATGAAAAACTGCTTATTAGGGAACATAAGGCAAACATAATAGCTCTTTGTCAGTAAACTGTGAACTGTTTGTTAAACGTTATAACTTTCATTCGGTTTCCTCTCTGTATGTTACAAGTTTTTATCTCATCTCTTGACTTCCTACAAGGTGGGTTTTACTTATCTTTTTCTGGTAGGAGAATACCTTGAGCACTGAGCAGCTCTGCCAGTGTGTCGCAAAGAACATCATGAATATCACCAGATACGTAACTGGTACCCAGAAATTCAGAGTCAGTTATACTGCTGATTACAAGCCGAAGTTGAGTTTTTAGTGTCTTATCTTTTTTTCTCTTTTTTTTTTTTTTTTTTGCCTTTATTTTGGGGGGGGGGGGAATTTTGACTCCCCCTAGTAGGAAGGGAACAATGGAAAGGAAGCAGTTTGCGATCTCGAGAAACTAGCTTTTTTTTAGACTATTCATAGGATACTTTTTCCTATGGTTTCTAGTACCGGATCCTTTACTAGAAGTTCTTAAAATATGTGGAAATCACATTGTGGAAGGGAAACATCTCTGTAGTCTAAGTGGTGATGACCAGATTTCTGATTTCCAGAGTTATCAATTTTTTTTCCTTTTTTTTAAAAATTCAAGCTGGTGTAAATACAGCTTCTTGTTCACATTAGATGCTTAAAGGCTCTTCTTTTGCTTTCATTAACTGCTAGAGAGCATGTTTACGCCTGTGAAAGTTACTTTTTAAAAGATTTAAAAACTTAGGATTTCTTCTAGTGTTTATCATAACTTTCTTATCTTATGGGAAAGTAAGAATATGTCATCTTTAGTTCAGTTGTCTTTAAAAACAAGTTTGAAATGGCATCTGTTGAAGAAACCTGTCAGGAAATGTTCTCATTCTTGCTCAGGGATCCCTTATTTTTTTGCTCGTCAACATCTGTTGTTTACTGTACTAATGATGAAATGTACAAAACAATCGGGTAGAAAGAATATGAAGCAGCTTAGTGTTTGGCTTGGTGCTTCTGTTACATTCTGTGATTGCGTTGCTGACTTTTATATGCATTTCTGCCATGGTTATTTTTATCTTTCCTGTGCTTGGTATTTTGAGGATAGTGTCTTGCTTCAGCGAGACTCACCTGGGCAGAGCAGACTGCATAGCTCATGAGGGGGCTGGAATACCTTGCCATCAGATGCAGAATCCACCTCTGGAGTAAGTGCTGTACGCAAGGTACTGGGTAGCTCTCTTTCAAAAAAGAGTTGGGGTGGCTAGTTTGCTACCAGAAATCTGGATAGATTTGAGGGTGCTTATGGTATTTTTTTTTTCTACTTTGAAATACTTGTTTTAGTATTTCTGGTGTTTTGAAGTTTGGTTCTGAATAGCCTTAAGATAAATATGTTAAATGAAAGGTAGAAGGAGCTTCTGTAAGAGCTTTGGTTTTTTGATTTGGAATATCAGAAAATACCAAAGCCATCTTATACTGCATGTCTTCATCAGAATTTGTTGGTGAACAGATCTTTTTAGAATAAAATTTTTTTTTCCCCAGGAGGCAAAATTGAGTAAAACAGATCAGCTGTTCTTTTCAGCAGTGAGAGAAGATGATCTATTGTGGTAGCCCTGTTAGTTATAGCTGCTCTGCACTGAATTTTTGTGAATGCTCAGGTGACTTAATACTGTTGAGTTAGTTACTTAGTGTGTGTTTGAGTGCCTGTTACCATAGCAGCTGAGTATTATTACAAAAATGCAAAGCACTAAACTTAGAAAAGCTGTCCAAAAAGTATAATCTAATAGCTGATGTCACAGCCATCAATAGACTTAGAAAAGTTGGACATGAGCTTAAAAAAAAAAACAAAAAAACCCAACAAAAACAGGCAACACCTTTTTCTCTTGCTTGTATTCTGGGCTGCATCAAACAAAGCATGACCAGCAGGTCGAGGGAGATGATTCTTCCCCTCTGCTCTGTTCTCGTGAGACCCCACCTGCAGTACTGTGTCCAGCTTTGGGGCCCCTGACATAAGAAGGTCGTGGAGGAGGTCCAGAGGAGGGTCATGAAGATTATCAGAGGCCTGCAGCACCTCCCATATGAGGACAGGCTGAGAGAGTTGGGGTTGGAGAAGAGATGGCTCTGGGGAGATCTTACAGCAGCCTTCCAGTACCTGGAGGGCCTACAGGAGAGATGGGGAGGCACTCTTGATCAGGGAGAGTAGTGATAGGACGAGGGGTAATGATTTTAAGCTGAAAGAGGGTAGATTTAGATTAGATATGAGGAAGAAATTTTTGACTGTGAGGATGGTGAGGCACTGGAACAGGTTGCCCAGAGAAGCTGCGAATGCCCCATCCTTGGAGGTGTTCAAGGCCAGGCTGGGTGAGGCTTTGGGGGGTCTAGTGGGAGGTGTCCCTGCCCATGGCAGGGGGCTTGGAACTAGACGATATTTAAGGTCCTTTCCAACCCAAACCATTCTATGATTCCATGTTGTGTCTTATGCTTGGCTACAAAGTGTTATGCCAGTCTTGGTTTTCAAATAATCCTTTCTCTATGTCATGTTCTTTAAGAGACATTGGGGGTTTTGATGGGGTGTATGTACAGCACATGTTTAAATACTTTGAGACTTAATAATGCGCTGTCACACAACAGTGCTTGGGTAGAAAACCAAATCCAAGCTATTTTTTTTAATGAATCTAACTCTAGCAATGGTGTGCATGCCATATTATATATAGCTCTTTCTTTAAAAAAAGAGTGTGCCTGTTAGAATTGTTTTCTGAGTTCTGTGGTTTTTTGTTTTTTGTTTTGCTTTGTTTTGTTTTTTAAACGCTTCATCTTTCAGTTTGAGGACTCTGTGAGAATTTTAATTATGGGATCTGAAACTTTATGAATGGTGTGTTTCTTTTTCTCATGAGGTAATTCAGCATTTACTTGACTATTGATAAACAAATACATGAAGAAAAGCACAGACCTACCTGCTTAGGAAACTCTAAAGAGTACTCAGCACCACAAGCTCTCCATTTCCTGTTGAGCTCATCTTCCAGAGCAGGTTGTGTTGATACCAAGGGGGAATTTTGGAAAATAGCAGTGGGCTGTGCTGATCTAGTACTGATTGTCGTTAGTACCTCCATATGTTAAATAGAGTAGGTCAGAATTGATAGGAATAAAGTCAATCTTAATTTATGTAATGTAGACTTCATTCCTAAAAATAATAAAGGATCGTTTATTATTTTTCAGACAGTAAGGATAAAAGTGCTATAATTCAAATTCAGCGTGAACAGACAGTACAAGAAGCTCATTTGAGTACTTTTGCGTAGCTCTTCCTCCTGCCATCACAGCGTTGGGTGAGCACTCCCCTGTCCTGCTTCCTTAGTTTTGGTGCTCTTTGCCTGTCATGGTGTGTTGGAAAAATGCTCAGCTAGTAATTTTTCACCAAAAGAAGTCCTGCTTTTCTTAGAGGGAAGTAACAATACTTAGATAACTTCTTTTTTGCACACTGTAATCTAGATTAAATTAATTTACTGTAAATCTACTGAAAAGCAATTGTTCATTCTTTTGCCTAAAAGTCACACTTGAGGCTGTTGCCCAATCCTAAGACTACTTATGCAATGCCTGTTTCTGATGCTTGTATGATAACCATTTTGTTTGCTGATCTATCGGGTGAAACTTGCTGTATTTAAGCAAGTATATTTTCTCTATTTAGTGCATAACTATGTGGGAAAGAGTACTTTTAATGCTTTTCTTGGATTTCTCTCTTGTATTTGAATGTACTAAATAAGATGGAGATGTTCTAGGAAGCCTGAACCTCTGCTGAAACTTGGGTAAAAACAATAGTTTGATTAGATGCTACATCCTGAAGATACAAATTAATAGATACTGAGTGAGTTAGCTGCTTAATAGGCAATTGTAACTTAAATAGAATGGTCCTGACTGGGATGGTTTTTGTGTGGAGATTGCAAGTTCTGCGTTAAATTCATGTTGGGTTTTTATGTTTAAATGGCTAAGCAGGAATTACTGCTTTCCCCATTTACTTTCCCCCTTTCTACTTCCCTCATTTTTTTTGTGTGATGGTGGCAGAAACCTGTATAATAAAATGAAATGTACCGTGATCCTTCAAATAATTAGTGTACCTTGCTTGCAACTGAAGTTAAAAATACTCAGAGTGCTGTTGATTTACACTCCTGTTTAAAGTTCCCCCTGTCCCTGCTGGAGCTTTAAGCGAGGTGAAGTATGTCTTGTCTTTGACCAGATTATTACTGAAGTATCTTCTGAAACTCTTTATTTTAGTAGGTCCTAAACACAGTTTCTTTTCCCTGCAGAAAGAAAATTTTTTTTCTACTAAACTCTGAGATTTCTGTTGGTGGTTTTCATTATTTTTTTTTGTTCCTTGAAATGTATCAGCATAACCTGGACAAGGACATAGTTGTGGGGAAACTGGAATCTTTCTAATAGCATTTACATTTGGTGTTTTAACTTGCATGTAGCAGAAAAAAATATCAAGTTCTTTTTCAGGTTTTCAAATCCCTGAAGTGCTGAATAGTCTATTTCTACAAAAATAAATATAAGCAATGAATTTATGTGACTTGTAGTTTAAAAATGTTCTTGCATTCCATTGTTAACAATTGTAATAATACCACTTTCTCAAGTTTCAGTGTTTTTTAAATAGTACAACGGACTATCATGGTTTGGCATGAACTGCTAAGTTAAGTATTGCTGGCTTGCACATTCCTGTTGGTTATATTGTAATCTTTACTTCCATTGGAAAATATGTCCTATTTTGAGTACTTTTTTCAGGCTTTTGGCTTTATGCCTGTCAAACAGTGAAACATGCTAGTTTTCTTTAATTTCAGACCTCTGTGTTGGAGACCTAATAGTTTTTTTTTATTTAATTTTTTTACAGTAGTATACGTTAAGGGTAGTGTGAAGACTCAGTACTTGAACTGTCTACATGAACTCTGAGTATGAAAACTAACGTAACTACACGTGAGTTGGGGTTCACCTAGCTTATTAATTTGTGTGTACTTACTGTAGCCAGAGGAACAAGTACTTGATTTAAGGATTTCTTCTTTAAGATGCTACGTGTTAATCAGTGGTAGTTTTAAAAATAATTTTGACTTAAGCAACTAAAAACATGCCTTGAACATATCTGCAACTTTTGTTCAGTATCTGGTTTTGTTTATGATTGGGCTTTCTTGTCTCTGGTCCAGATCAATATGACTGTATTACATGGGACAGCGTAACTCTTCATGTTTCAGTGACTTTTATAGCTGATTTATGTAAAGATGTCTACAGTGATATCATCTTTACTGTAATAGGAATACATAATTTAAAAAAATAAATTGTTTCCTGTTAAAGGCTCATTGATGTTGTGAGGGAACAGTCATGGGTGATAGCAACGCTCTACCAGGTTGCTGTATGCGTGGAGCTGTTGGAGTAACTGTGATCCTCATAGAAAACACAGAGCTGTATCCTTTCTGCTGGTATCTCTCTAGCTAATAGAGCCTGAGGAATCTAGGTATTCAACAAGCTCTTTCATATTTATATGTAAAAATGTAGTTTGTGAATACTGGGGGGAAAAACTCATGTCTATGCAAGAAAAGATGGGTGTGATGGATAGGGGGTGTAAAACGAATATAGAACAGAGATAATGCGAGGTGTCTGCATGGGCAAGTCGCTTGCCTAGTAGCATAGCTATGTTTAATTTTTTGTGCTGCAAACCACATTTCATGAAGAGAGACTGATGGCCAGCATTGGTCTGTCGTAGTCATTGTCCTGACTGTGTACCTTTGGTGTAACAGAAACCAGAGCATAGAAATCAAGGCATACAACAGCCATGTTCCTGCAGGACAGTTACAGGAGAAGCTCTCATACCTCCTCTGGGAAATCCACACAAGTGGGTACCTCCCTGAAGAGCCTGATGCTAGTGCAGACAGCGTGGATATCAGACAGGTGGAACTGGATGTCTGCATGGAGTTGTAAGGCTATGATATTGCTGAGTCTGCAAAGATGTTGTGGTATAGCTCTTGGGACTGGAGCCCTTCAGTGACTGGATACAGGCTCTTTAGGATGGACAGGCTGGGATGCTGAGGAGGTTATGCCCTTTTATGTGAGAGAGCAGTGGGGTTGCATGGAGCTCTGCCTTGGGGCAGAGGGTGAGCTAGTTTAGAGCATGGGTCAGGGTTACTGAGTAGATCAGTCTGGTTGGTGTTATGTGTGTCTGCTACAGACCATCTGATTAGGAAGAAGCAACAGATGAACCCTTCTTCAAACAGCTGGAAGCCTCGTTCCCCAGGGAGGACTTTAACTACTGTTTTCTGCTGGAGGAACAGCACAGCAGGGCACAAGCAGTCTAGGAGGCTTCTGGAGTGCATTCATGACAACTTCCAAACATATGTGATCAAGGAGGTGACAACATGAGGTGTGCTGCTGGACTTTGTACTTGCAAGCAAGGAAAAACTGGTCACGGATGTGAAGATGAAGGGCAGCCATTGAAAGGGATCTCGATAGGCTGGAGAAATGGCTCAACAGGAATGACATTAAGTTCAACAAAAGGAAACATGAAGTTCTGCACTAGGGGAGGAATTACCCAATATACCATCACGGATTTGGGCCAACAGGCTGGAGAGCAGCATCGCAGAAAAGGACCTGGGGGTCCTTCTGGACAACTTGATCCTGAGCAAGCCTGCAGGGTGGACTTGTGACAAAGAAGCCCAACAGCATCCTGAGCTGAGTGGGGAAGAGTGTTGCCAGCAGTCTGAGCATGGTCATCGTTCCTTGCTGGTCAGCCCTGGTGAGACACGTTAGGAATGCTGTGTCCAGACTTGGGTTCCCCAGTACAAGAGAGACATGGGCGTAGTGGAACAAGTCCAGCGAAGGGCCACAAAGCTATTGAGGGACTGGAGCATCCAATGTAGGAGGAGATGCTGAGACATCCAGGACTGATTAGCTGTTATTTTGAGAAGTCACAGGGAAGACCTTATTAATTTTGTGTATATGTGTGAGGGGGTATAAGCAGATGGAGCCAGATTGTTCTCAGTGGTGCCTAATGACGGGACAAGAGGCAAAATTTCATTTTATTACTTTTCTCCTTCTTCAGAAAAGGAAACAATCCATAAAATCTGGAGACTTGTCACTTTTGCAGTGTTCAGTGCTGAAGCAGGATCAGTAATGTTGCTTTTTTGGAGAGCAAAGGAATCAGAGGTTTCTTAACTACAAAGGTTAACATCAGTTATACATTTTTAACTGGTGAATTAAAATAATAAATCTAATATTGGACTGTAATATCAGAGTGTAATATTTATTAATGTTATATATTGAATAAGACTACAAATACGCATTTTTTAGGTAAATGCTTGATCAGATACCAGTATGAAAAATGGTACTTTGCATCCTGAACTGTACTCCAGGGTTGATGAAGTTTTGACTGAGTAGAGGGATGGATTTGCCTTCCCTAGGGCAGTGAGAAACATCATCTGGGAAAAATTGGTCTGTACATCCCAGCTTTAAAACTTCTGGTAGAATTTAGATTTATTTTTTTAACTTGAGATTTCTTATGCTTGATTATTGGTGCTTCTTAGAGTCATGTCAGTGAAACTTACAATACTGATGGAGCGGTCAAAAGTTGTTCAGGTTGCCTTTGCATTTTTAAGCTGTGGTTCTCTTGAGCAGGTAGAAAATCATTAATAGTTTTAAAATCTTTATTCTTGTTCTGTTTGTTTAGTGTGGTTATTGCTGTTCTTTAGACACTTGCCACTTTGTAATTTATGGTGCCTCCTCAATATAGGCTAATGATCATCTTAAAAGTTATTGTTTACCATTTTATAGTGTTTCCAAATTTTTTTTGTGTGATGCAGTTTCACAGGCCAGTTGCTGACCACTAGCCTTGGCCTGGGAACTGTTGTTTCACTGTGCACAGTGATGATCAAAATGCTGGGGCAGCTGACCTCTTCCTCCTTACACCCACTATTTATTTTTAACCCTTGCATCATCTCCTATGCCGAGGCTGTATTCAGTCTTATTTCCTTAAATATTTATGTATTGACCAAAAAAAGGAAACATTTTGGATAGTCTGCCTTAGCTGCTGAGGTGGCCAGGGCTGTAAATAAGCAACACTGAGAACAAGTGACAGTGCCCAGCACATTTCATATTTCGGTTGCTTGCACAAGCCTGAATGGTGCAGTCTGGGGTTTGGTATGTGAGATGATGTGTGGTGTGGCTGGCAGCAGCATGTGTGCACCTGGAGTTGAGTACTGACCCTAGGTGCACTGTGTGCAAGGGCTGGGTCTGGCTAACGCGGCCCAGCTGCGGCCTGTGCTCGGGGAAGGTGCTGGTGCCCAAGTCCCCATAGACCTGGGAAGGTGGTGCCGGGACAGGCGGCTGCAGCCAGGGCCTGTCTTGGGAGGCACCTTCTTTTAGCCTGTGCTGTGTTTGACTGCAGACTGCAGTCTTGCCAGAGGTGCTCCGGCCTGTGGGAACGTGACGGGAGGGTCCGTGGTGGGAAGGGGACCTGCAGCTTGGCTGGGCTCCTGTGCTCTGCTGCCTTCAAGTAGCTTTTAAAATCACCATCACACAAGGATGTCGTTATCTCTGGTTAGCTTGTGTGTGCGTAGCTGCTTGAGCTTAAACTGAGGCATCAGGGTCCACTTACAGGAACTGGATAAACTGCCTGGAGGTTCAGTGACCACGCAGTGGGAGCTGGCTGTGGGTTGGAGTGGCCACACTGGTTGAAGTGGTGCAGTTCATGGACTCTGTGCTGTGGCTTAAACTATGTTCTATCGAGCTCTTTTTTTCATCAGTTCTTACTGATGGCGTGTTAGCAAGTTGTGAAAAAAAGACTTCGTAATGAAGTTTAGGTTGGAACACAGTTGTGTTATCTCTATTAATTTGATTCTGTTGTGTAAATCACAGAAAAGTCCTCGTTGCTCAACGTACCCTTCCTGGAAGTCCCTTCCTTGTATATGCAAGTGAGAACAAACAGGAGATAAGTAGTTTATTTTCTTTAAAGGGTGAAGGAGTTTTTAAAAGTGTTTATAAATGTATCACATGTGATGCGAAAGACAGACAATAATGGATGCTGAATTTAAAAGGCACAAGATTTCCTGTCATTCTGACTACCTCCCAGATGGCTGGCTGCCAGCAGCTGTGTCTTTTGAGTTTGGTGTCTTGAGATCAATGGTTTTATGAACACTGTGGAATAGAGCTACTATTTTTTTAATGATTAGATTTTTTTTTTTTAAGTTGCCCAGGATGATATCCCTTAGAACTTTAAAGATCAGTTTTTGACCTATTTCATTAGAGGCTAAGGACTGTTGGAGCACACTGGTCACTTGAGGAGCTCACTTGCCAGGACACACGTAATCTGTAATCGGTTGAAGATTCTTTTGAAGATGGAGTTAGCACTTGATAAGTGATACACGTTCATGTAGTTAAATGTTTTAGCTGTCTTGCCGTCTCTAGAGAGGTACAGATATAGCCTGATAGAAATATTACTGGGCTAGGAGCAATATTCTCCATTGATCTGCCTTGAGACCTGGATTAAATTGCTTTTCTTTCCCCAGGCTGATTTGACAGCTGGGCAGTTTCCCAGAGGTAGGAAGCTGATAGGTGTGCTGCCAGCCACAACACAGCCTCAAATTCTGGGTTCCTATGCAATTCCAGTAATCGCAACTGTTACTCACCAGGTGACAAACCTTATGAAAAGTACTCCATATGTAGAAAATGTGATAAACTTGTATGGAGAAGCTTTCTCTCAAGTATTAAGAAAATAGTGACTCCCCATTCCTCTTCTGGTGGCTAAATGCCTCTTGGGAATGTGTAGACAGATGCAAGTGAAGCGTGAGCCGTGCATTTTTCATTTGCTAAACTTCTGTGCAGGCCAGGCCTGGGTGTCTTTGTGGAGTCTTGGTTCCATTTTCTGCTAAAACTATGTGATTTGAATCAGGTCTGTAAGAATTGTTTTCGAGGAAAAATAAGCAGTAATCTTTGTGCTTGTGTGGTTGTTGTGAGGCTTGCAGTTTGCAGATACTGAAAAATTTCTTGGTAATACTGTGCCTTTTGTGGGTACATTTTCCCCTGTCCCACTGAAAGGATTTTCTGGCTTTTTTTTTTTTTTTTTTGTGGGCCTGCGTGACATTTTATTTAAGAAACTATGGGATGGTCAGTTTTTTAGGTCTTTTGGTCCTTCTTTAAAGCTTTTTAACTTGCAATGCTAACTTCTGTTTTAAGAGTTACAATGCCACGGGATATTTTTGCTCTAGATGCTAGAATATTATAGACATTTGAAAGCAAAAATTATAAATAAAAATGAATGGCAAGGAAAGAAAAAATGAGATCTTATGCCAGATAATTCAAGTGAAATATGTATATATATACATATACACATGTATGTATATATATGAGTATGTGTGTGTGTATATATATATAGATAAGTATCTGTATATATATAAGCATGTATCTATATGGATACAGAAAAAAGATTGGTCTGTGTTATTTCTCATATGTATGGTATAAAGTATCTATAAAAGCTTGACTCATTTCCCCTACTAGTAATGAGATGACTATCAGAACAAAACCAAAATATGATTCTGCTGGAACAGGTGAGATCATGGGCTTCATCTGGTTAAACGTCCTTCTTGGAAAGGAATTATGCTAAATTTCTTTGTGAGGAAAACTGGCAACATTTTTATAGTGAAGTTCAGCTAAACAGTTTATGTTATAACATGTCTGAAATCAGTATTAAGCTAAGGAAATCTGGCCTAAAAGAAACTATGTTAATAGATAACTGGAGGTAGAAATTGGTAATAGTAATGCTGTATCTTGGTTTAAAAAAAAAAGGTGCCATTTCAGTCCTTTTGAACATATGTGATATACATGATTTTTTTCTTAATGTAGTATGTTCATACACAAGCCATCTGTTGTGTGATCTGTGCTATTAGTGTCTTGCTATGTAGAGTCTTAATATTTTTAATTGTATTGATATTTTAAAATTTCCTGGTGAGGTTGCCAGACAGTCCAAAGTTTGAAATATATTTTCACCACTTCCTTTTTTTGTTTATTAAATATATTTTAATTCTACTTACAGGTGATGGTTTTTTTTTCCATTTTAAGCAAAGTCTGGTTTTAGGAATCTGTCTTGACACTTTGTATTAGTGGTTTAAACTAGCCCTTTTCCCTATTGCCAATAACTTTGTGTGAATGGAGGGCTTTGATTATAGGTATTTTCATTGGCTCTGTTCTGTTCAGACTGTGCCTGCAATAAATTTATGGCAGTTGAATATATGAGATTGGTAACTTAAGACTAAGCATCTTGAGAAATGTAAAAAATAAAGTCTGTAATTCCAAAATAAATATTAGGTCAAATGAGTGATGCACTTTTTACGTTACAGAAAGCTTTAGCAATTTGATGTCTTCTGAAGATATTCCCCATGACCTTGATGGTATGATAATTGAATATCTTGAGGGAATATAAACTGGGATTCAGTGAAGTGTTTGCATTATAATTGAACCAGAAGCTATGTTGTAAGGTGGTTCCTGTGCAGAATATTATACTGTGCTACAAAAGTCATGATGAGTGAAAGGTTAATAATTTGATTAAAAAATGTGTTTAAAATCACATCTGTGTATGTGTAATACATATATTTAAATGACAAATACATATATGTATTTGCATGTAATTCAAATGAAGGATACGTATGCATGTCGTCCTTAGTGTGACATGGAAATACTTAGTTTCATCACGACCTACTTCAAAGAATGTAAGATTTGGTCTCACTTTTTCTGAATGTGTTAAGTTCATCCATGGGTGAGAAGCACTATAGAATGGTGAAATACCAGATTACTTTAAATGGCCTTTGTTTATATACAGTTAGAGCAGTTAAAATAGCATTGATTTAAAGAGCCTGGATATGGAATACATTTTTAAAAAATTTGTTTTACATAGCAGAAAAGAATCTTGGTACTTTTTTAAAAATAAAACAAACATAAGTGCTCTTTTTCTGTAGTAAATTTACTTCTGGAGTGTGTAAAATAGTGGATAAGAGAGAATCTGTTTCTAATCTATTCCATGTGCAGAAACAGTGAATAAATTTGATCAAATCTTTAGCGTTTTATAAGCAATTCCTTTTTGAAATACGAACATATCCTGCAGAATTTTCTTTTTTCCCTCTGTGTGGAAGACATTACCATCATCAGAGTCCAGAATACATGGATTCTCAATATGTGTGAAATTTTTTAATGCACTAAACAATTGAACATGTAAGGATGTTTTCTGGGTTGCTTAGCAGCAGTCAGGTTTAGTACTTTAAGTGGCCTTCAGTGGCATCTTTAGATTGTTCAGAGATTTGGCACAAATAAAAAAGTCGTTCCAGTGTTTGAAACATGAGGAATCGTTTAAGCTGTGCAAAAAGTGTGGTTGGCTTATTGTAAAGTTTTGTTTATATTGAAACATTTAAAAAACTTTATATTCCTGTAATGTTTGGGAGAAGTGAGTGCTAGCAGAGTATTCTGTTAGATATTAAGTATAGTTTTAGGTGACTTACCACCTGAAAGACACAAACTTTGATTACAGATCAACTGTATCTGAATTAAGATTTTTTTTTTTTAGATTAGTATGTACCTAGTTGGAAGTATATTTTCTGTATTTATATACAGAGCTGAGTATTGTTACTGCTGGTGTTTTGAGTTCAGTATATAATTCAAACCAACCAAAATGTAAAATATTAAATATACTTTTTCTTCTTATGGGATATCAAATGCATATTTACAAGAAGCTTTTGATAGGCTGGGTCTCCTGTATTGGTGCAGAGCTGGTGTTGGCACTGTCTTCCACTCTGCAGAGAGTTTGAGACTGGTTTTAATGCATGTTAAAGGCTTACATGCTGTCAGCTTCCTTGCTGTAGCTCCCCGCTGACTTAGGATTCTTTTGGTGTCTCTCTTCCCTGCTGCCTTCTTTTTACGTTGCACAAGATAAAGGAGTGTTTATCCTCCAAATAGAGTAGTGGTTTGGGTCTAAAGGGAGCGTGCTGCTGGACTGAGTAAGGCGTGGGAGAAGCGAGTGGCTGAGTTACAGGAAAGATTTACAGAGCTGCCCGTGCAGGTTAGCCAGACCCGAGGTTTAGCAGAAGGGTGTGAAGGCCAAGTTTTTCAGATGGATAGGAAAGATTATTCGAGTGGGAAATCTTGGGACTCAAGAGGCGAATGGAGACGTGACTAAGAGGATAATAAAAGTCCAGTAGCTTTGGATGCGTACAGGAAAGATCTCCCTGTACGTGACGTGGTGGCCAGATGTGCAGTTCTGAAAGGAACTGCTCTGAGTGCTTCTGTTCAGCTTCTTTGTATGTACTGTTTTATGAGAGGAGGAGAAACCACTCACCAGCTTTGTTCTGCCTCCTTCCAGCAGTGTGATGAATCGAAATCAGTTGGAGCACAGTTCGGCATTTTTGCAGCTGGTACACAGACTTGGGGCTGTTGCCACTACGTGTGAGTGAGAGCAGGCTGAGGGCAGGCACGGGGAGCTGGCAACCCCCAGGGGCTGGGTGAACAGTCAACTTTCTTCCCTCCTCTGCTACCGGGCCCTTTCAGAGGGTGTAGAGCTCTGGTGAACACTTTTATATTTCTAGTGTAGGCTTTGGTGTAAATACTTAGTTCTACTTACCTACCCAGACTGGCCTTCTTTCCATGTAGTGTGTTGAATAGGGAGATCGATGTCAGAAGAGGCCTGCTCCAGTTGATGGGATGTGCTTCACTGGAATGGAGGCAGTGCTAAGACAGTGGCGACTAGTGCCTTTTCTCTTCACTGTGCTAAAGCAAATTGAGATGCCTCAGTGCATGTTGACTTCCGTATTAAAGATTTAAACTGGAGGACTGTGATACAGAGCTGCTGGCTGTGGGTCAGTCATCATTGGTTTGCATCATTCTACTCTAAAGAGAAAAACAACAACCTTAAAAAAATATTTTGTAATCCTCTAGATAATGCTAGAGATTGTAAGATTTATAGCTAAACATTTTGGAGTACAGTGCTTTGTAAAGTTTTATGATTTTGCTGTTTTACGGACCATCTTAATATCTTGCAAATTCTTTAAAAAGAATTTAGAGAATATAGGTATTTTTTAGGTGATCAGTTTTACAGAACTTCTTATTCTGAAACACTTTTAAGTCCTTAGTATTTAGCATTATGTTATAATTTATCCTTCCTTACATCATTTTAATAATCAAAGGAATAAGAATGCATTCTTAACAATGTCTAATTTTATATTCCACAAAGGAGTTTGGCACCAGCAAAAGTTAAAACACTTAAGTCTCTTCTAATTCTGAGATGGAAAAATCTGGCATTGTGGTCTCTTGTAATTTCCAGATGATGTAGCCTTCTCAGACATTGTGCTCTTGGACTGTATCTCTTTAGTTCAAGTTCAGAAATACAGAAGCAATTTACCTTTTTAGGTACTTCATGAGTTAAACCTTGCTGAATTTAAAGGGATAGCATTCCAACTGAGGACAGAGGAAGAGTTGAAGAGGCTTGCTTAGGATGAAGACACTTTTTTAGGCAAATTATTATGTAGCTTTTAATTCAGCTTTTCAAATGTCCTCTAATGGCTCTAGTCTTTTCTTCTGTAAGTGGCAGTTACTGCCCCAGATGGACCCCAAGTAAAAACTCGTGTGTTACCTGCTTCTTTTGCTCAAATACAGACTGTTTTGTGACTTTCTGGCAGGAACTAGTTGATTACTGCAGAGTAGTGGTTGGCAGCTGACAGAGCAACCGCACTGAACACATTAGGGATTGGTGCTTGAGTCTGCTCCCTGATGCTATTTCTCTAGCAATGTAAGTATAGTTTTCTTTTCTGGAGAAACCTCTAAGCTGTGATCAGGTGGGCTCGTGCAGGCACAGCTAGAGCTGGTAAACATTTCACTGGGACAGCTTAGGCAACAGAAGCCAATTTGTTTTTTTCTGAAATAAAATGTTTCTTCTGACACCTTAAATTTGATTATTTTTCATCAAGTTACAGAAAAGATCTATATCAATTTCTGCAAATCGGTTTTACCAAGGTTGTGGGTTCATAGTAGCCAAGCTGTCTCATGATTTCAGGGTAGCAACTTAAAGAGCTAAAAAGTATTTTATGATTAAAGCCAGTTGAGTGGTAACAAGAAACCTGAATTCAACCAAAATCAAAGAAAAAAATGCAAACAGGACGTGTTACTTTTTTTGGCAGTGGTAATAATAATGGCTTATGAACTCTAGAAATGGAGTAGACCATCCAAACTTTCACCTCTGTTAATTCTAGATTTTTTTTTTATTATGCGCAATTGAGATTTTTCAGAGACTTTTGGAATCTTGTGAGCTTTTTGGACTTTCATTCTGGCCATTATAATGTTATTTCCTCTATGTCATGACAGCTTTGTGAGCTTTGTGTCTATGGAAAAAGAATAATTTATAAACTTAGGTGCTTGTTCTTGCAGAACAATCTTCTAGTTTCCATACAACTTAATTAATCCTAATTATATGCACTGCCTCGTTTTTAGTAATATGCCAAAAAAGGCAAACAATAGCTAAATTCTGGTTTAAAGGGACAGCTGAAATAGTTAAACCGGCACTGTTAAAACTGACATGAAGTAAAAAACTTCAAAGCATAAATTAAGTGATAAAATAATTGTTTGCACAGTAGAAAACACAATACTGTCATGTTTATCTCAGGAACAGGCATTAGAAGAAATTATTTTTCTTGGATAGTGGAAGTGTACGAAGTGTGAAGATTGGAGCCACATCTGATGCATTGTACTTGTGTTAACGCATGCAGTTGATGGTTATACTTTAGTAATATCTTGAGCTCGAGGATAAGCAGTACTGACGGTAAGCAGTGTCTTTAGAATGTGGCCAAATAAATAGTGTGTATATTGTTTACAACTTTTTTTTTAGAATAGCTGTATTTCAGTATTAGGAGATGGTATTCTGAGTTTGCATTTCTGTGAGTATGTGGACTTAAGTTTTTTTTTCAACTGTAAAAATAGACTTGGTATAAAATCACTTGGAGTCTGCTAACTAAGAAACTGGGAAAAATTGCACAGACTAATTGCAACTCTAGGAAGACCCAATAGTAGGAAGCTTTACTTGATATTTATCATATGTGGGTAGGGCAGTGTTTGTCATTTTTCTTGAGTAGGCATGATGTAGTTGTATGCTTCTTATTCTAAGTGGACAGTTCCACTTTAGGGAGAATTTTTCTGAAGTAAATGCTCATTTTCTCTGGTGTCTGTTGTTTTTGCAGTGTGACGGCAGAGCTGAGCATCTGCACCGCTGCTAGAGTTCTCTCTGCAGTGACTTATCTTTTCTCAATGCCTTTGATTTAAGATTACTGAGGGAGGCCTCCTTTAAGATTTCAAGAACTAGTTCTTATGCAAATACCTCATGTCTGGAAGTGGAAGTTTCCAGTATGACACATTTGCAAGAAAGCTCTACTAGTATAACTTACAGTATCATTAACATTCTTCCTCATCAAATGCAGTCTTCTACAGCCTTGAGATACTATTTACTCTGTTTAAAGACTCATGGAACATGAACTTTCCAGTCAACAGAGGAACTAGAGTAGTAAGTCTTCAGTTTTCCCTTTTAGTCTGTTTTAACTGCATGAAGAATGTACTTTTTCTCCTAGCTGGTTTGCACTGCGTGAAGCTGTAGTTCACATTGTGAAACATCTTGAAGTCTATATTACTATAATGGAAGAGGAATGTTAGGAATTGTTTGTGGATGATTTATTTTTTGCCACAGAGCTTTCTGTATCCTTGCTTTGGATGGTGAAGAGCAAAGACTGCAATTACTTGTTTAATTTTTCTGTTCCTTAGCAGTAGGCGTATTCTGATGCAAGGGCTCCATGATCTGTCCTCTCCTTCCTGTCTTAGGAAAGAAAAAAAAAATTGTAGGGTTGTGTATTGAGTTTGTGTGGCCAGGTTTCTGTAGCAAGGGGGCTACAGGGGCGGCTTCTGTGAGAAGCTGCTAGAAGCTGTCTGATAGAGCCAATGCCACTGGCTCCAGGACAGACTCACCACTGGCCAAGGCTGAGCTCATCAGTGACAGTGGTAGCACCTCTGGGATAATATATTTAAGGGAAAAAAAACTTGCTGAGCAACAGCAGCGGGAGAGGGGAGTGAGAATATGTGAGAGGAACAACTCTGCAGACACCAAGGTCAGTGCAGAAGGAGGGC
>NW_010110468.1:34272-34681 GCF_000699245.1 Pterocles gutturalis | reverse complement strand
GGGGTAGGGTGTGAGGAGGCCTTCCCCTGAGGAGGAAGGAGCAGCAGAGACAATGTGTGATGAACTGACTGCAACCCCCATTCCCTATCCCCCTGCACTGCTGAGGGGGGGAGGGAGAGAATTTGTCAGTAGAGTCCAGTAAGAAGGGAAGGATGAGGGAAATGGTGTTTTAAGGTTTGGTTTTATTTTGTCGTACCCTGCTCTGGTTTGATTGGTAATAAATTATTTTTTTCCCAAGTCAAGTCTGTTTTGCCAATGGCTATAACTGGTGGGTGATCTCTCCCTGTCCTTATCTTGACCCACGAGCCTTCTGTTACATTTTCTCTCCCCTGTCCAGCAAAGGAGGGGAGTGATAGCGTGGCTTTGATGACCACCTGGCATCTAAGTAAGATACATATCCTTAAATTTC
>NW_010110468.1:0-34243 GCF_000699245.1 Pterocles gutturalis | reverse complement strand
TTTTTTGTCCCCCCCCCCCCCACGGATGACTTGGTGCTATTATTCAGCATTGCTCTAGGCTTTGTGTAGTTCTTGAAAACCTGTGAAAATCCTGACCTGGCTTTCTCTGTCCTGAGTCACTGTGTTTGATTAATAAGACTGAAATAGAGGCAAAGCACCCAATATATTGGGCACACATAAGAGAGTGGTCAGTGGAGTTTTTTTTCTTAAATTAAGAGAAAGAAGGGTTAGAGGGTAAAATTAACCTGCAGAAATTCCCGGAAGTGAAAATTGGATCCAATGTGTGAAAGACTTATTTTGTGATGGCTTGAGAAAGCCTAGAAGAGGTAATGGAGTACTTAAAAACTTCAGACTTTTCTGATTCTGGTACTTTCCTGTATGCATTGCAATTTGGTGTTGAAAAATCATGTGGCTTAAAATAGTCATCAGAAGGAAAGAGAGACTGAGTTATAGTGTCTAACTTTTAGATACATTGTATGCCTTAAATGGGGTTTTTATATTCCTGCTATTCATTGTTTGTCACTTTGTTGCATTACTCTTTTAATACAGACTTTGATGGAGAACAAAAACCTAAAGCAATTTTTTTCAATATTTATTAATTGGATCTGATTAGGAACTCTAGAGCAAGGCATTGTTGTTTTGTTTTTCTTTTTAATCAACTACTAACAGGTGTTTAGCAGAGACAGTAGACAGATAGGAGCACATGAGGAGTATTGACCAATCTGTAGACCAGGTGGGGAGTGGTGGTGGTGGTTGTTTTTCACTGAAATATAAAACTGAGATCCCCTTGTCTGTCAAGTGGCAAAGGTGCCATTGTATTTTTGTTCTCCAGCAAAACTGAGTGCTCAAGGTTTGGCTTATCGTTAATTCTGTTGAACAGAAAATGCTGATATCATTCATTTTTGTCTGAAAATACTACTGATGGCTAGTGCAAACAAGCATATAGTAATTTTCTTATTGATGGGTAACTTGTCTCCTTCACAGAAACCTGACCCCAGCACATACTTACATCTGGGAACGCCAGCTTTGAGCTACTTTACCGTTCTCACTGGTGGACTGTATTTCTTGAGGAAGGTTTGCAGTTCAAAGAGCCTTACCTGTTTAAAACAAACCCTTTGAATTAGAAATTATGCATTCATACCGTGTTCTTGTTTTCCCACGTATCAACTATAGATATGATTATTGTAAATTTGAAGTAAATTATTTGTATAATTGAATTGAAGATAATTTTTATATTTATAAAAACTTTATCCATATTTGTGTGGCTGTTAAATAAAAGCATGCTTTTAACAGTTTAACATTATTTGCTGCCGAAGCAATCCAATCTTTACATGCTCTTGGATCACACTTCTGTCTTTTGTCCAACAACTGGCTGTGGCTTTGGTTTTGTTCACTGTCAAGTACTCAGAGTGACATTATGCTCCTGGATTATGAAATATATCTTAAAAATTAAGGCTTTTGTACTATGTCAGCTCTGCTTCAACAATTAGATGTGGCACTGTGCGTTAATTACTTCAGTTAATTATGACTACTCCGAAGAACACAAATTGGCAGGTAACAGGGCAAATAACAAGGTTTTAAAGTAGACTTGATTCTTCTAATTGATCACTGACATTACTTCCAAATTAGTGAGATTTCCATGTCACTTAGAAAGTGAGTGTTTTGGCAAAAGCTTTATGCAGGCATGAAACACATGGACAATATTTGTAAAAACTGGGATATTTTGCAAGTACGTGTTGAGAGAAGTTACACAATGTTTAGTCCATGGTGCTTTATACTGATAGGTGATAATGTCATGGTGCATTTAGCGATAAAAAAATTTTGTATGTGTCATTCCATTACTTAAAATCTGCTCTAATTTGAAAGAGCTAGAAGCCTTATCAGTTATTACTCAGTGTGCTGTAGGCTGTCTTTAAGTATTTTTTTAGAGGAGTAGGGCGGTATGCTGCCTGAGTAGAGAGGCATTTACTGTCGTACTTGAGGCTCCGTAAGCTTTTTGCTTTAGTACTGAATATGCATGCAAAAGAAAATGTAACTATAGACTCTAAGGGCAGTGTTTATGCTGGTTAATGTCATGTTGGGATATGCTAAAATGCTTGCTATGATGTTTACCACCATTTCAGCATTGAGATGTGCCTTGTGCTGCTCAGCAGACACTTAAAACTGGCAATTTTAAATAACAAGTCATGTCCATGGACATTTATAAATGTGCATTATGGTGTATTAAAACTTTTTGCTACAGATTAGGTTTTGATTAACTTTCTTATTTCTCCTGTGTACAGGTTACTTTATTACTGTGTACAGACTGAAGGAGGAGTTGATAGTTGACATAACACAGAAGAAAAAACATATTCACGTGAACTATTACTGAAGGGACCTGAGTTGAATAATATTGAGCAGAAATGGTAAAAAATTATTCCTGAGAACAGCATTACATTAAATCAGCTGCACTAACATCTTGCTACTTAATAGTGTTTTTGTTTGTAAAAATACAGTATTTCTTGAGCTAAAGCTCCCACACAGGAACTGGAGGCAGAAGCAGGCCAAATATTAGTTCCTTAGTCTTTATTGTTTGTTTTTCTAGATTTTGGCAGAAATCACACATTCTTTGTTTTATTTTTTTGCTTCCCCACACTTGACATTTTATATCCTTTAAGTTTACAAGTTTCTTTCTAGTTTACTTTGCATGAACTTAGAGGGTGTTGTATCAGCTTTTCCAAGCAGGACTTTCTTGAGTCTTAAAAGTAGCAAAGAGGAACTTTAATTTCAGAAATACTCAAGTTTACTAGATAAATGAGTTGCATAACTCAGAATTACAGTTGTCTAACCACAAAACAATGCTTTCTTGTTTACTTGTGGTCATTAACTTAGCTTAAGCATTTCCTGCACTGTATCACAAGGTTGTCTAATGGAGTTCTGTAGAATTTCTCTGGCTTATATATTTCTTGTTAGCAACAGTTTTAGAAATAGCTTTTTGTCCATAAAAATACAAGTTAGCTAGCAGACTAACCAGGTACTGGTCTTTGAGATCATACACTGTAGGCAATGATTTGCTTGCATGTAAAAAGAGAAGAGTCTTATGATTTGAGTAACATGTTTTGGGCCTGTTTGTGTAGGCCCCATAACTTGAAAACAACTCTCCATTTGCTGGCTGTTTCTTGAACACCTCCCTCGGTTTGATAAAGTTTGAATAAAAGGTTCATCAGTCCACAAAGGCTGGGTTTCAGATCTTGTTATGTGTGCTCATCAGTGATGTTTATTTAGAATGAGTCTGATAACCATAGCAGTTTCGCAATATTCTCTTTGGCTGCTCAAACCTAGTAGAGGTTTCAGGCCTCTGCAGGATTGCTTCCTGAATACCAAGAAATACAAATGAAGATTTTTTTTTCACATCTTACAAGTGTTGCACTTCAGAGGTGTTGCCAGGACTTTGCAGTCTCTCGGGAGTATTTCAGCTACCCTATGGCTGGCAGGACCTTGCCTCTAGGGGCTGGAAATCACAAGGAATCTGATGGTTAATAGGTCTGGCTTTCTAAAGACCCCTCTGCTAAGAGGGCTGGGGTGGGGGGAGCTCTGTATTTCTTTACATCTCCTGTGTAGTCAGAATAATTTGTAAATGAAGAAAAATTGACTTGAGCATGTTTGTGTATATGAAAGCATGGCCCAAAAAATACATGTGGAGTTTGATGGTTGAGCTATACAGTTGCTCTTCCCTACAGCATGTTCATGTATTCTTATTTGTTCAAGTACTGCAAAATTTACATCCTTGACTAATTTTTGTTGTCTTAAGATCAGCCTAAATTTAGAAGGAGTCCCCATGTGAAGTTGGGTAACAGCCTAGATTAGTGATTTGAGGTGAATGGGGCAGTTAAAACTTCTCATCAGTTTTCCACCATCCATTTGTGGTCTTAGTGATGTGTGTTTCCAGCACGTCTGTATTTAGCTTTAAGAAGAGTCTGTGGTCTTTCTGAGGGACAAGTCTCAATAGCATTGAGCTATCTGAATAGAGATCATTGTACGTTCTACCAAAAAATATTTTATTTTGGTTTTTAACCTTTGTGAGACTAATGGTGTGTTTTCTTTGACCCTCTGTAATACACAGCATAAGCTCAAATTCATAATACTTGAACTGTCATGGATTCCTGGGAGGTACTTAGTTCCAAGGCAATCTGGAGAAGCTTGTGGTTTTGTAGCAGCTGGGACTGTAAAGCATTAAACTGAGCAGTTCTCAGTGAAACAGTAATGAAAACGTTGCTTTGCTGCTTACTCATATAACTTGAAATTCTGCTTTTGTATGCCACTCTTACACTTAGTTTGGCAAGAATACTTAGGTTTCCTGAAGTTGTATTTAGTAAACTGAATGCAGTATGCAACTGGTTAGTTGTTATCCCAATGAAAAGGATTTATCCTCCTGTCCTTTGGCTCTTCATTCACTGTAGAGAAAATAATATGTTGTAGTTTTTCTGTAGTTATTGATGAAAAACTGACTAGAAATAGTTTGTGAAAGAATGTAATTATCATTCACCTGACACTCACAAGGATTTGCTACTAGTCTGTAAACATTTTATAGAAGATTTACTTTGAAAAACATGTTGGTAATAAAAAGATACTCTGCCAGTAGAAGTGCAGAATTTCTTGGGGAGCTGCATCTTTTTGTCCAGAAGAAAGGCTTTCTCCTGGTGCCAATTTAGAGAAGTTTTTTATCTGGATATGTGTGTCTGTTATGTGTTGATCTGCTACTGTTTGTATCTATAGCATGGCCTTAGTGAAAAAGCAGGTGGGATTTCCCAAAGGGAGTAATTTAACTTGGGAGATAAAACTAATGTAACTGTTTTAATTTATTTTTGTCTAACTCTCTAAAATCAGAATGCTTTTGCTTGTCTTTTAGCTAGCAGTCTTCTTTTCTGCTAATCAGTCCACAACACTAAAGTAAAAGCTAATAAATTATGCTTAGCAGCTGATGTGGTCCGCATCTTCTAACACTGCATGATTTGAGCCAGTATGGATGCTAGGCTCCCGGCTAGATATTACCACTGCAGTGTAAACCAGTGCACACATTCATCTTACTGTAAACTTTATCTAGAAATCCGAACTATACAACACAACATTCTTTCCTCACCCTGTGTGTGTCTGTTTATATGTTTTTATTTATATGCATATGCATAATAATTCAGTGCTTTGGCATCTGTAGATAGCAGTTGTGTGTTTTAATACAGGAACTGTTCATAAGAAAAAAAATCATGTAGATGTTGAAAATGCAGACATAAAGACAGCTGTGAAAATAAAACTTTTTCACCTTTACCAGAAGGGTCTAGACTTCTGTTGTGTTTTGATCTTCTTACCTAAATAATTACTTCATTTCCTTAGTTTCTTAAAAGCAGAAGGATCTTGGTTTTGTGAGTAAACTCTAGTTTGGCAGAGTAACTTACAGTGCTGTGTTTTTGTGCTGATACGTAATTTGAGTTCCTTGCCTGTCTAATGTATGGGAAAATGGGTGTCAAGTGAGTGAGCACTTTGTGGTGATACGTAGGTCTAAATCTGATGTATGGGTAAGTTTCTCATTTCTTCTACTTCTATCCTTTGGGGAGATCCATCCTATTCTCTCTTCTTTACACAACTCTTTTCCAGCTTACACGCTGATATTATTTACTCTATATTTCGCAATGCACAGAACTAATTGTAGTTATTCTTGAGTGAAGCAGATAGATTAGTTTTATTCAAATGCTATCTAGATTATGATGGTATCTAAGGACAAGCCAAACTGGGAGAAATTTTTCTGTCTTTAAAGCTGTGAACAGTATGAATTGAGACATAAAATGCATTGCTTTCAGTTCGGTCACATGTCAACATGTGATTTTTACTTTCTGTGCTAAAGTATGAGATTTTTCTTTTTCTCAATTTTAAAATTAACTAAATACTTCAATGCCTTGCCCCAGTGCTTATGCATGTAGTTATTTAAATCTGTTAATATCGTATGCTTTTCTTATTGGCTTTTTAAACTTTTTGTCCTTTGCTACTTTATACTAGTTTATAGCCTAGTTATGCTTTTCATGAAGTATCTAAGTGTGTTTACATTCTTCTGCATGTAAACTTAGACATCTGTTTCTTCATTCTGGAGGAGTAAAAGATCCAAAAAGGGTCTGATTTACCAAGTACTCAAAGCAACAGTTGATATCAAGTGGTCACTGCTTTAGTAGTAGTTTCAGTAGTGTAACACTTTACAAATGTAATCTAGAAGAGTGACTCACACTCTTACCTTGAACTGGAGATCAGTTACTCTAATTAAACAGCCCTCTTCTAGAATTCCTCGATAGTCACATGACTTACGTCCGAGAACTAGAATATATTAAAAATAAGACTGAATTGGAGTTGATTAATATTTGAAATATTGATGAAGGCATTTTATGCTTCTGTATGAAATGGGATTTTATAGGTTTGTAAAATCTATATATTTGATAATTACTAGAACTTATTTTCGTTATGCCAATTACATGTAGTACAATAGTTACTGAATGCTTGACCTGAGTATGAAATATTTTGTAAGAAGGCTGGGCTGTGAAGCAGAAAGAATAAAAGGATCTGTAAATGGTATCTGGGAAAGAATTTGTATCTTAAGTGATCCATCAGTTTCCAGACTGATTAACAAGAAATATAAAAAGGCAGACATTCAGAGTGCTCAGGTTAAGGGAAAAAGAAAAATGATGCCAGGCAGTCTGGATGTGATTTGTCCGTGTGGTGTTTTTTTTTTTTTTTTCCTGTGAGGTGTTACCAGCTGTGTAGATGTGCAGAAACAGGAGCTCAGATACCTAGAAAATAATTCATAACACGTGTCCGCTAAAAAGTCCGGCTATTGTGTTTTTTTTTCAGTCTCAGAGACAGAAATAAGAAAATAAAGTGTTGTTTTGGACAGAAAATTGAACTGTTTGTGTTTTGTTCTGCAAATATTCCAGTTGCATCCAGGAAGCTGGAGAGTGTGTGGTTGGTTGGTTTTTAGAAAGGGAAGAGACTTGTTAATTCCAAATATTTTTTTTTTTTGTCCTTGTCTGCATGTATTTGCAGAATCGCATTCAGCGTAGTGTTTCCAGATATGTGCAGTGTCTTGTTACTGTTTGAAATGCTTTTTTTTCCTTGTGGCTCAATATGTAACCTGCATTGCAACAGACTTAAACTGGTTTCCTGTATAAAGCTTTGTCTTTGACTTAATCTTGGCTTTTCCCCCGTAACTCCACATCTGTGAATGACTCATAACAAGCAGGGCCATCAGAAAAATATCATGTACACTTTTATCCAAATCTGTGGGGTTCTTGTTTCTAATTTTTTTACAGTCTTGCTACATTCTTCCCTCCCATATAATGAATCATACAATATCTCTACTCAGACCTGACAAGAAGAGTGTGCATTGAGAGAAAGTTGAATGCTAAACAAATGGAAAGAATATCCCCAGCCATCAATCTGCTGAGAGTGGACTTTTGTGTTTGGCATTTATCCTCTGTCAGCCCCTGGGCAGTTCTGATATTATGATTTTCTTTCCTTCTGTAAACAGCGAGTTCTGTTAAATGGGTACACTGGCTTGGGGGCAGAGTTGGATCTGTTGGGCACTGGCAGTAAGAGAGGTTCTGCCTCCTGATGCACTCAAGGGCTTTTTTTTTTTTTTTTTTCAGCTGTTGCAGTGTCCTGTGACTCAAGAGGCAGCCCTGCAGCAAAGCTTTTTAGAAAAATGCCAAGCCTTACATCTTTTACTTCTCTTTTACATTAATATTTTGAGTCATTTCCAGATATGAGACAGCACAGGGGTAGCTCAATCAGCTGTCCTGTCCCTTTTGGAGTGTTTATAGTGGCTGGGCTGCAGGGAAGAGGAAAAATCCTAGAGCCTAAAAGAGCCTGGTCTTCCATCTTTTCCTCTCGGTAAATATCTTCCTAGGTGAACAACAGTCCCCAAATTCAGCATGAGTTAAGTGTGTGTCAGCTAAAAACAAGGGAGTCAACTGAGGTAGGCAAGATGAGAGTGAAGCTACAAAGGGTTAACCCCATCGTATTGTTTTGATCTCTTCCCTTGTTTCAGGGAGTAAGCATATAGTAATGGAAAAGTTGGTTGCTGGCATTAAATAGCTTTTTATTGCTGTGATGAGAAGTATTTTATAACACCAGTGTGTCCTATGAGATTTTCCTGCAGCTACCAGAGCAGCCCCTTTCCATCTGTCTTCTCCAAAACTACTTCTCTTTGGATCGTGGGTCAAAGGAACTGATGCTGTACTGTGTTGTACTCTGTTGAATGTGGGAGAGCGCTCTTGCTGACTTCATGGCTGGCCACTGACTCCTGATGGTTTTGTGTCTACAAAGGATTTGGAACACATTAATACAAGGTGGAAATTGTTTCTGGCCAGCTTGTCATTTTGATCACAGGTTCCCAAATTTCCTGAAAAATTGAAATGCAGAAAAGCCCGTTTGAAGGAAGGAAGACAATTAACTAAGTCCTTGAATAAAATAACAAAAACTAGCCCACCTCATCTTTCCTCTTCATATCTTGGTACAGGTGACAGTTCTTGAGATGTGGCTCTACCTTGCATCTTTCTGGAGGAAAGCTTGGCCCAGCAGTGTAGGAAGACTGAGGTCACAGTGCTTTATTCTTCTGGTTAGGTAGCAAAAATGTTTTATGAGCATTAGAATGAATCATTCTCTTTCCTTTTTAGTACTGTATCCAATATACTCAAAAAGTGTTTTTCTCAAAATGGGGGGAAATACTGGGGTGAGCTACAGTGCATGAATGTACTTAATGGAATGTTTTAATCAGATTTCATTCAGATTTATAGCGTGGATCTTAATAAAGCTGTCTTACTGTAAATGGGTGCTTGATAGTTTCACTTTTTAAAAAAAGTTATTATCAGTAGCATATATACAAATTCTTTGTCTTAACAGAAACTAGAAGTAGTTTGTTAAACTTACCTACTACAATATTTAGATGCTGAAAAGCTGTCTTTATACATTGATTAAAATGGAAGAAAAATGTTGCTTATTTAAAAAAAAATCTGATTATGGTAATCTGGGAGTCTCATGGTGGAAAATTATAAAGCTACGTGTCTGTTCTTGAAAAGAAGCTTCTTCACAAAGCAAAGAAAATCTCAGTTTGACCATATCAAATACCTTCTCTAACTTCATACAGTATAGCTGAAACTTTTACAAAGTTATTTAAGTCCTGGTGAAAAACAAGAAATAATTAAAATTAGGTTTTAAATTGAATTTATTAGTGCTTACAGTAATATGCCAACTGTTTTTCTTGTTTCAGAAAAATATCCAGTATCTCTTATGACCACCAGCCTTCTAGCTGGGATGCCCTGTCTTGAGTTCTTTCTTCCCTTGAATTCCCATCTCTTTCTTACAGCTTGGCAGCTGGCTATACTTTCTGCATCGATATTCTCCTATAATTTTAACCTTTTACAATACAATTAAGGTACTTATAAACTTTAAATGGAGTCTTTGCATTAGCTTGAGACTCCCTTATGCTTTAAGGAAAATGTTAAGTGAAGTTGGTTTGGTTTGGGGTTTTTTTTAGACTTCAGTTAAATTTTTAATAGCTAAAGAATTTCCAACAAGCCCTCTGCTGCTCCCAGGGGGAGCCATTGATTTAATCTATCAGTCATTGAAATCAAGAATTCAGAAGGGTTTTTTTTAAAGAAATAATATAGTGACTTCCAAAGAAACTGTGTACTCTTCGGTTTATCAGGTTATGGTTGAGCAACTGGGTACTCTAAGGCAAAAGAGGCTTTGGTTTCAGTGTAGATTTTGACAGAAATAGAAAAGTGAGAACAGGCTCTAGAAATGCTAGCGTGAAACTAAAGAAGTTGGTACAAGTTTGGATGAAGGATGAGGAAGCTGAAAACTTCATCTAGAAACATCAGCTGGCGTATCTACTAAAGGAAACAGCAAAAGTCCTTGAATGCATCTGAAGGATGATGTGGGAGACTTCCAGGAATGTTTTACCTAGTCTGATAAAGCACAGAGCAGAAGAATCAAACCGTGCAGTGTTGGGCTAGGCTGCCAGTCGTCATTTTTGCTTTTTGGCCTCTTCCTGATCTATGATTGCAGTTCAACCATAGCAGTCCTAATCAAGCTGCTAAGGGGAAAATTTTGTTACTGGGATTTCCATATGTAAGGAAACAGAAGTGAAGTAGTAGAGATTACAGGGTATGTGTTTGAGCTTTTAATAGTGAACAAGTGTCAATCTGAGGCAGCTAATAGAGCAGTTTTAATCAGGTAATATAATGCTGACAGCTATTCAGTCTTCCTGGCTTTGTTCTTGAGAGTAGCTGGCAGGAAGCAAAGCATTCACTTAATTATCTTCACTGGAATCCTAAATCTCATGCCATGCACTCACCTGTGCTCCACATCACATAAGGAAGCGTTCTGTGGTTGTGCGGGTGAGGTAGACCCGTGTGTGCCTTTCAAAGGAGAGGTTTCTAATGGAGAAAAAGGGGCTCCCAAAGCATTCCCAAATTCACAGCCTGCTTTCAAGCTGTGATTTAGCTATAAAAATAAATAGTCAAACTTTCTTGATTCAGAGACTTGGCAGACAGCTTTTTTCCTAAAGATGAATTTGTTTTTCAAAATTAGAAAAGTCTGTTGTTATATATCTAAAATTTGCAGTTGTTACGTATTGGATTATTGGTTCTGGGTGGACTTTTATACTTACGTAACTCTAAAAATATTGATGGGGGGAGTTGACAAGGCAAGTAGCCTTCAGTGTAACTCAGTTATTTTTTTCTCTCCTCCCTGCCCCCATCCTAATAGTCACCAAATCCATGGAGACCTTAAGAAACCTAGAGGCAAATATCAAGGAATATTTGTTCAAAATCAATGTCTCTTTGATCTTTAGAGTGTACATGGTGTCTTGTTTTGGTTTTTTTTTCCTTTGATTCTTTCTTGGACATGTATGTAGAGGTAGTGGAAGTAAGCATAGTTTATTAGAAGATTTCCCTTTTTCTCTGAATTGTTCTTTTTATTAATCACAAATGATGGATGAGTGAAACTTATTAATTTTGGTTGTAGGATGGTTTTAGTTATTTGCCAGACATCTTAATTTTAATATAGTATGCAGGGGAAAAATGGTTATTGAAAAGCAAATATTCTAATAAGTGAATATGCCTATATAGTCTACATGATTTTGTGTCTGTGAGTAAACGTGGGCCTAAGGGGAGAACAAAGAACATGAACATCTTACCTGTCTGTGTTTACACATGCATTCAGATTATAGGCCTTCATCCAAGAAACCTCATCCAGCTAGCAAGTAGTTGGAGAAGAGCCTTCTGGGGACTTCTGGGGGCTTTTAAACACTATATTTCAACAGCATGGTTAAAGTATCCTATACTCAGTCTGCTTTTTTTCCCCAGAATTAGTTATGTCTGTCAGAAGTTGTAGCACATCTTGCCTCTTTATGGATAGCTTAGTAGCTTGTATATCAAGTTCCTTCTAACAGAAGGAGCTACACTGGAACCCACCCAAAAATGTCCAGATATTTAACAGTCTGTGTATTGTCATTTACTGAGCATGCTGAAATTCTTCCAATTCTCTCGTCACTCTGCTAGAGGAAAAACGCTCACATATAAACATTGTAAGTTTGTATCATGGATCTCTTTTCATCTGCGTTGTTTTTATTTTTTCCCCTAACTTCTTAATAGAAGATGGCACTCTCATTTTCACCTGTAGTCTGAGAGTTCTTTTGTCACAAAATATATAGACATTGGGTAATTTTTGTAATATTCCAGATACCATGCAGCACTTAACTTGACAAATTTGGGACAGGTATATTTTTGTTCGTTTTCTTGGTTGGGTGTGCCAGTAACCTGAGCATCTTGGGTTTTGTCTCCCTTTACCCACCCTGCCTTTCTGATACCTCAAGCTGACTTAGTAGCTTTACTCTGGCCTCACTGTGGTGAGCATCCTCAAAAACTAAACGTTGCTTTATGTATGAAGTTAAGAAAGTTTAAATGCCTGACTTCCAGTCGTTGACTCTGGAAATGTGGCAATATTTATGAAGCCACTTGAGACCCTAAAATACTGAGATTGATGATATGTGTTACAGGTTAAATTATTACAATAGAACGAAAGGGTGGGGTTTTTTTCCTACTATGGAGGGAAGGTCGTGACATTTTTTTCCCCCCCACAATAGCTAAGTTTTGTCTTCCCATGACAGCAAAGTCAGTTGTGTTAGTGGGAATATATAAAGTGCATAACTTGGAGCAAATTCAGAACTAGCCACAGAAAATCTAAGCCACTTTGCAATAAGAAGAATACATAAGTGATATGTTATTAAAAAGCCGATTGAAAAATAGGGATCAAGATTGTTACGCAGTTTTCTTGTTTGTTTAGACCTTGTTACTTTTTTTTGCCAGACCCGTTCATTTTAGCTGCATTGTCTCTCTATCTGACTTATTAGTTTCTAAGCTGAAAACTCGAAGTGAGAATAGCTTTGTAATTACAAGAAAAATGGAAAATTGTTGTGTTTGGATTTCAACAAATTCACTTAAGGTCAGATTTTTTCTTTAGCAGTGTGTGCTCTATCTTTTTGTTCTTAAAGCCATATTTTCAGCAGTTTGGCTTAACTCTGTGGCCTATGGGGGTGGAATTCTTTATTTTGGCTTGATAGAAGCAAGCTTTCAGAGTATGTATGGATTAGTGTCTGAGTTTGTGCACAGGAAAACATAATCTTTTTGTCAGATGGTTTCGAGTTCAATGGAAAATGTTTTTGGTTGGTTTTTTGTGTGTGATAACCAGCTTGGTACCTCCTGAGAAATAGCTTAGGCTTTCAATGTGAATAACTGTCCTTTTTACTTTGGGTTTTTATTTATTATTATTTTTAAAGTGGCTACGTAGCTAGCATGTTTCTATGGCAGTTTCAGGAAAAATCACACCTAATTAACCTGCAGACAATCTCAGCATAAGTTATGTATTCTTTCTCATTCAGTGGATAGGAAAGGTAAAGGATAATTAATTACTTCTTTCAGTTATATTATTCTGCAGTTTCTTGAAATCCTGTTGATTTGTCTTGATATAGTTAAATTAATATGTAATTATTTCTCCTGTAGAGTGTTTTGGTGCAAGGAATGATTTTGTTTCATCATAGTTGAAACCTGAAGAGCTTTTCTGTTCTCTTATAAATGTGGTCTTTCAGTGCAGATAGAGGAAGAAGTTTTGATACTGATCAACATAAAGGCAGATTCACAAACATATATTACATTTTGTTGATCTCACATCACCTTTGTGTCTTGTTTTGTAAACTCTCGAAATTGTTGTTGAAAACACAGTTACAATAGTTCATTTAAACAAGGCTTGACTTAATCAGTGTATCTTGGGTTCAGTTCCTGTAAAATATGGCCCGTGTTGTATCATTTTTTTTATAATTAAAATAACATTAGAAGGAAAAGTTCAAATTCATTTTTCCATGTGAACTTAGAAGAAATTACAATTGGGCTTTTTTATGATTTGGTGATTAAGTAGACAGGCGGTGTACTTCATGGGTACCATAATAGTTAACACCTGTTTCAACTGCTTTATATTTGTATTGGATGGAATCTTGGCAATCCAATGTATCTTGAAAGGTAAAACCTGATACAAAATATTTCATGGTATGGAAGAAATTATAATAAACAGAATACAGCTTAAAATATAAAATGCTTATTGTGCATATTTACATAGTCTTTTCGTCTGTATTTCTAAAACCAATGTTACCATTTTGTGTAAAAATTATTCTAGTTTTTGCAAAGGTCAGTTACGTGATTATTCAATACCGTAAAATAAATACTGTGCCTAAGAAAACAGTATTACCTGAGTAGCAGAGGTTGGCAGAAATTAATCCATTTGTCAGTCAGAAGTCAGTATGCTGTATTAATTACCGTTTGGTTTGTGGCTTCTCTCAGATCTGCTTTGGGGGCAGGGGGCATTGGCAGAAGGGTGGAGTGGTCTCCGAAGGCAGGTAACCAGGCACGGCTTTTCAGAAGCTGCAGTTGCATGAACACCTTCAGCTGGTGTATGCCAGAGCTGCCAGCTAAATGAGCCCCAAAGATCTCCTTCCCTCTGCCCATCCTAGCTAAGTGAGACTGGGGGCTATTCCAGTAAATGTCACTTTTTATACCAACTATAAAGCTGGACCTGGTCCCTGCCGTGGCTGCACAGAAAGCTGTGCCATCAAAAGAGGGAGAGCAGTGCAAGGTGGAAGTGAGCAGCAAAGGCTTTTTCTTTGGGTGGCTGAGAGCATCTTTATAGAAAAGTCTTCCATAAGTAACTTCTTGGACTTGTCATTTGAAAACATTCTCACAGTAACGAAGGACAGTTGGGCTCCAGTGGCCTGCATCTGTAGGAAGAAAGCTCTAAAAGTGTTCTTAATCATTATTTGAAGTAGAATTCAGCGAGCCATTAAGTAACTGAACTGTACTTGTTGACATAATATTTCCTAAATCAGGATTGATGGAGGTATCTTAATACATGCAGGCATTAGTGTCACTGCTTAATGTTGTTTGTTACTGGCATGTTGTTTTGAAATAATTAATTCTGTTTGCAAAGTCAGAAAATGCAAAATTTAATGATCGGATGAACTACACAGTACCTTCCATGCAGCACAGGTACGGCACTGCCAGCCCCCTCCACCTCCCACAAAAGACTTGTTCTCTTGGATGTGTAAGAACTTGGAAATTTACTGCTTTTTGAAGAAAGCTTGGTTTCATATTAAAATTTTAATTAGTAAGATTACTAAAATATTCTGCCAGGGTACATTTGTCAGATGTAAATTTTGGGAGCTTCTCAATATGATATTTCAAAGATGAGGTTTATTTTGAGAGTCGGGGCTAATACTCTCAAGATTTGTTTAAAAAGAAGTTGAGCTTAGGATGCAATGACCTAGCAGACTTTTTTCCTAAACACAAATTAACACTTGCTTTTATCTCAGTTTATCTGATTTGAGGTAAACCTCAATGATGTACTAAATTGCAGCTCATTGTAGTGAACATGTAAATGGTTTCCACTTTTAATGAATTGTGCATAAATTTCATAACTCTGGAATGCTTCTCTTGCACATTTCTCTGCAAAAGATGCTGGTTTTGTCTTACTGTATTATTATAAACAAAATCTGTTTAGCCTTTCGATTATGAAAGAAATGGATAAATTTCCCCTTGTTTTTGGCTATTGTTACTGTTTTAAGAAGTTCTAGAACTATCTTTGCCTGCTTTGGAGAGGAAGAAAGGCTTCAAGATTATTTAATGTGAATAGTGAATGTTTTGCACACAGGTTGGAAACTTTTTTAAATATAGGTTCTTAGTTTGGAGGTAAACATAGATTAAAATGTATGCAACCCTGCGTAGCATCCCAAAATTCATGAACTACTGATGTAATTTTTCTTAACAGTGACTTCTCCTCATAGAAATAAGAAAGCAAACTTTAGGAAGCTGAGTAAAATAAAACAGTATGATTGATACAAAGAGTTGTATCAAGAGGAGGGAGGGCAAAAGGAGGAAATAGCTGAAGAATAGTGAACCTGAAAGGAAACATAATATACTGCTTCACATAGTTTATCTTCAAAATTTTAGGTGTTTTTCTTTCGTAGTGAAAGATACCACTCTAAGTGTAACTTGGTACTTTAAGCTGCAATTCTGAGCTTTAAAAAAAAAAATTAATGACTAGATCACTTTAATATACAAAACTTGTATATGAAAAATGATAAGAGCCATAGCTCTTTATGGATTAAATAGTGCTGTGTCATAGACACTAAGTGACAAAATATTAATGTATTGCATTATGTTTTTAATCATGTGAAGAACTGCTTTAAGGTTTAGAAAACTTAATCTTCTGTGTCTTTTCCAAAAAACACCACAGAGTCTTCCTTGCCTTTTTGTAGATAACATATGAGACCTGACAAATGGATTATCATAAAACATATCTTAGATGCTGAAAATCTATAATGAAAGACCGTATATTTATAGTATTGTGTAACAACTAAAAACACTGATTATTAACTAAAGATGTTTCTAAAGTGCCATTTGCTCCAACTTTGCTTTCCTCTGTACTGTTTGTTTTTCTTGTGAACCCAGTTTAGGATGTTCTCATTCTCTCTTCTTCCATACTTTGTCTGTGCTTGTTGGAGTCCATCTGTTGTGCCATACAGTTGTTGGTGGGGCCAAGCTGTAAATCAGGTCACCAGAATGATTCAGCTTGAAAATAAACCTACAATAAAAAGCTTGGAACTTGCTTTGTCAGCATTCTGTTTAAATGCCCTGCAGAGCATCACTGCTATTATCTAAGCCATCTCTTGTTTGTATCCAGTTTAGAAATCACGTATTTGCAGCTGGAACAAAATCTGTCTGTTCTCAAAACTGCAGCTTCAGCCTTGCGTCTGTCATGTTCTCATCTCCAATTTATCTCCTGTACCCTGTGATTAAAAGCATGTTGGTCCCATGTTTCACTTGAAATAATGTGGTGCTTCTCATTTCCCGAAAGTGTTTCATTGCTATTGCCGAGTTAATGGAAAACTTGTAAAACAGCATGGACCTGTGAAGTTCCTGCTGTCAAAACAAAGATGTGTTTTTTCTGCTAGTATCTATAGCTTGTAAATATGAAAAACTGAAATCTTCACCAATTGTTTTGTCTGCTTCCAGAAAACTTCATTCTGGTGAAACTTGCACCAGTTTACTCCTCTCTTACAGGCAGTTGAGGGTTTTGAGGGCGAGGAGGGCTTTGTTTTCCTGACTTGTGGAATTGCCAAGTCTGGAATTGCTCTGCAGCACGATGACTGCTTGACAGACTTGGTTTGCTACCTCTGCTCTGACTACGCTTGAATTAAATAACATGAACTTCTGAACTGAACTAGATAAAACTTCATAGCGTACACTTTCTCCATGGTATTTAAGTAGTGTTATTGGTATTTTGAGAAGCCTATTTCAAATGCAGTGGCATTGCTGCTTCTAGGATATAGAAAGTCATCTTGTGCCTCCAGATCTGTTCAGATGCATTTGTTCTCAGTTTGGATTTAAGAGTTTGTGTAATTGGAAGAGTGGAGAGAACTAAGTGCCTGAAACAGAGTTTTGAAGCCAGGGTTATGGGGTGAGCTAGAGGTTTGTTTTGTACGTGAGAAATACAGAAAAAATCATGATGACAGTTATTTTCTTCAGGAATGAAGTACCAGTCAGGAGACTTGGAGTTCCATTTGGAAGCATCCCTTTCTTCAGGGAAAGGGAAACTATCCTCTTCATGATTAGGGTGACCTGCTGTGTTTTGAATGGGTTGCTAGGTCTCAGGTTGCAATGTAGATAACCTACAACATAAGCTATGTGCAAACAGTTGTATCATTTTAAGTAATTTACATTAACTAAATACACAATTATGGGTTTAAATACCTGTGGGAAATAATCCAGGCCCTAATCCAGGTCTTGCTCTTGAAATCACTGAATTGTATGATTGCTTCTTTTAAGCTTCTGAGCTGTGTTCTACAGCGATGCTTTGTTCTGCCATTGTGATCTTGTTGGCACTGTTTTGAAAAGTGCCCTGAGGGCTCTATACTCTGTTTACAGACTACTTGTGTTGAGGTATTATTCACTTTTCCTTTTGTTAGCATTTCCTTTCATGTAAATAGGAGTGTCCCAGTGTGACCAGTACCGCCCTAGAGCACCAGCAGTGTTTCAGCAGGCTGGCACATGTATCTCTGGTGATGCCCGTTTTCCCTGCTCGGCCTCGCTGAAGCCGAGGTCCTGCCCCACGCTTCACCCCTTGCATTGGGTCAGTTGACTCTGCAAGAGATGTGTCACTGGGTGTGAGGCGGAGGGCAGCGTTCTCCATCGTCCTCCAAATGGGACTGTGGGAGAGTGTTTTCTGATGGTGTTTCTCTTCATGAAGTCAAGATTTCCACCTTTCAGACTTTGATTTCCTCGGCTAAGCAGGTCAAGATCTCTACATTTGAACAAGTGCTTCTTTGCCCACAGTTGCCAAGCCCTGCCAGTAGCTGTGTTCAGTGCCACTTTTAGCTTCAAGTCACCTTTCTTGAACATTGTTTCCAAATGTTCAAATGTGGTAGTGCCTCTGGTTTGTACAATGGCGCCATTTCTAGTGGAAATATCTAAGGTTGCCTTTTTTTCAGTTGCTTCAAATGTAGTAGCTCATAAACATTGGCTGGTGGAAAGTAGATGTTGCAAAATTTCACTGGATAATAAGCAATTGAGATAGGAATATTTAACAGTATTAGTAAGTGTTTAGATTTTTGTGGCGCTTTCTCAGTCTCAGTAAACCAAATAGCAGTACCTCTATATTCCACTTCAATATAAAAAATAGCAGAACAGAGGAAGAGTATTTTTAACATGATTCTGTCTTACCATAATGCTTACTTGTGGTTTTGGTTCTAATTTTTAATCTTGATATAGGAAATCCTGTGCCCTCCTAGTTTTCTTTTGATCCTCTTACTTGTAGAATTACATGGCAAAGTATGCAGTGTGAATAAATCATTAGACTTATATGACCATATTTACTTTCTAACTAAAATATGTATCAGTATATTACAACTCTAGCATGCAAGTATGAATATCTGCTTGGACTCAGTCCTTAACAAGTGACTTGCAAAAGGTTGTTCGGCTATTAGTCAGCTGTTGACAAATGTTTATTGAGTTAGAAAAACACTACCTGGAGTTATAGTTTCACAGCAGCATGTACTCATTGGTAATTTCTATATGTAAACCTGTTAATTTTCTCCTATGTAGTTAGTAACCAGATCCCACCTTGGTTTTACAGCTGCTGCAGAGGGCAGAGGCAAAAGTGGGGAAGACTTTTTTCAGAAGGTAAGAAAGACACTTTAATTCTATAACATCATTTGACTAGAGGAAAAATTATGCCCATGGCTCATTCGTGAGATCAACTAATTAAACTTGATATGCGGTTTCCACTGTATTGGTCAAACCTTTAAAAAATGTTTTTCTCATTTAATGTGTCTACCAACCATCAGCTGTGCATGGAATGTGATGAGAAATATGTTCTTTGTTGTATGCTGCTGTCATTCGTGCAAAACAGCTTAACTATTCTTTAACTGAAAGTGTCAATATATGCGTTATGAAAGTTTATTTTGCCTAATAGCAGGGGTTCATCCAAAAGATGTTGTGAGGTGGTCTTAAGGTTTTTATGTCTATGGATAAACACTACGTCCTGTTATTGGAAAGCTGACATGAAAGTTATTGTGATGTAGTTGAAAGCATAAATATTTGGTTGAGAAATGCAAAGGCCTTTTAAGAAAGAAATGCATGATCCACAGAGTGATTCAATAAAGTTTGTGGTTAGACAGAGGCACGGAAGGGCTGGAAAAAATAGTCCTGCAGCAGCTAGACTACAAAGAGGAACATGGTCAAGAGTAATGAGTTTGAAATTACTTTTGCAAAGCAACATGGTTTGGTTTTTTTTTCCAAGAATAGTGTGTAAAATATTGTTTATGACTTATGTTAATAAAGATCTGCATAGAGTATGCTAATAAAAATGATGAGCTGTTTTGTTTTTCTGTACTGTAGAGAAGACAGTGTACATTTTCATGCTGTGTACTGAAACGTCTTGAAACTCCTTTTTGACTGGTTCTCTGTTAAACAAGTAGTTTAACACGTTTTCCATGTTTTCTTCATATTTATAAGTAGTACTTCTAGAAGGTCTTTTTAGATGTGAAAGAATACTTTTTCCTGCACGTGGTTGTCAGATGCTTTGATGGAGGCTGTTGGGAAGGAGTATGTGTACTGCCAAAGTGTTTGGATTAGAAAGTATTTTGTAGGAATCTTCAGATTATGTTGCTCTTGACTGGAAATCAGAGTTACTTTCTGAATGTGGTGCTTGTGCTTAACTGTCTAATATTAGTGTGCATAGAGGAGAATGTGTCAATATTCTTAGGATTTTATCGAAATGCCTAGTGTTTTTTTTTACTTGCTGGAACAAAGCTAAGCTGTAGTAATGTATACTTCATTCTATACATCATTAGTTTTACAACACAGCATTTTCTCACACTTGTATAAATCTGGTCATAATTCTTGAAGCTTTGGACAAAATATTTCGTCTGTGTGGGGTTGAGTGGCATATGTATTTGACATGTGTATTAGGATACTTGATTGTTTACTGTAGATATGATGTACCTTAATGTACTTACTAGTGTAGTAGCAAAAAATACTGGTTTGAATTTAGTAGGAAAGCAAAATGTGCTAGAACTTCGAGTATGTGCATAAGAGTACACTATATATCCATATTAATAATAGATGTAGTGGCTATTTTGGCATGAATATGTTCTCATGTAAGTGCATAATTATTGTATAGGGGACAGTGTGGGTGCTGCGATTGGTTAAAGCTGCTTCTTTTTGACCGACATTCCTCTTAGTCTCATCAACTCTATAGTTGAGGTTACTGAAGTTTCTAAGTACGTACACATGATACTTCAGATAATAAAAACAGATGGAAACGATCTTCTTTGCGAGTTTTCTTTTGTTCAAAAAAAAAAATCTTTGGACAGTTGCTCATAGCTTACTCACCATCTCTGTCTGTGCAATTTCCTTTAATCAGGGTTAAGCTTTTTCCTTTCTTGTGTGAAATGAATAAGGCAAACTTTCTGGAGGTAAAAAGAACATTCTTTTCATGTGTTTCAGGTTGTGTAGTGAGGAAGAAAGTGATTTGTAGCATTAGAAACACATTGCAAACTAAGGTGGTGAGATCCTTTCAGAAACTTTATATGAATTCGAAGCTATAGTAAATGCATTTTTTTTAATAGTTTTGAAAAATAAACTTTCTTCAGGGTGTTATTGGCAGGCTTTTGAGTGGAATGTGGAGGGGAAGTGTGTCATCTAGGAAGCACATTAGGGTGTAGTTTGCATAAATAATACTATGTATAGTGTTTTCTGACAAAGTCTACCCTCAATGTGCTGAAGTTATTGTTGGGTGGAAGGGGTGTGTGATGTAAAAGTTGTTGTATGAATGTTGAAACTACACAAGTAACAAGGCAAAGATTCAAGAAGGTGATTCTGTATGTGAAGACATGCAGACCTAAAGTGGGGAGAGAGGAGGCTGGTACCGGAGGAAGTGAGACAATGCTGGCTTCTTGCAGATGACTCTGGAAGTGGCTGCTGTGTCTTGCTTGGCAGCTGGTCATTGAGAGACAGTGCTCAGTTCTTTATTATCTTGCTCTCAGGAGGAGCAGAAGTTGCTCATATGCTCTCTGAGCTGGGCTTGAAGTCAGGGACTCAGCCTGGATTGTTAGGCTATGTATATTGTGCTCTAGTGGATGTGTCACACTTTTGAAGAACATTAAGTTAATACAAGGTTTTGGTGCTAAGTGTTTTTTTAGTGGTCTTCAAACATGGGAGCAAGAAGTATTACTTTCTTATATTTTCATAAGCAGAGTGCGTGTAGAGATGAACTGGTTTTATCAACTTTTAACTTCTGAAATTTGATAATAACAATTTAAATTACAAAATACATTGTTTCACTGAGCGTTTTAGCAGAAACAAGCACATTTTCTGCAGTTGCTGGTGGAGTTACAGAATAGGACCCAGTTCTTGGCTGCCAGGGGCATATTAAGCTGATATTTCTGCCCTGTTGTGGCGTGGAAGATGAAGCGATGAAGTGCCCCCTTGCTCTACTCCTGAGTTAAAGTGAAAAGTAGATACATGTTTTTTTGGTAGTGTCACTTTAAAAAATCTGAAGACTTCAGCATACTTTATTCTAGTATTTCTAAGTTTTAGTACTACTTCAAAGGGGGGAAAACCTAACAGTCTAATGTGATTTTTAAAACCACTGGGAGCTGCTAATAATTTATCAAGAAATAAGTAAATAATGTGATAGTCTTCTCTCTAGAGCTCTCCGATCTGCAGTTCAGTGACAGGTAATCTTAAGTAAACATGGATTGGTTTGCTGTTGTGTTACATACTATTTATGTAAAAGATCCTTATGGACCTTGCTCTATATGTTATTGTCCTAATTTATTCCATGAGAGTAATACATAATATGAAGTTATTACTTGTTCTTGATCCAAAGCCCATTTTCAGTTGATGGTGGAATTTTTCCATTGATTTCTGTAGCATCTGTTTCACGCCTCATATGCAAGCAAGGGCCTTCCCAGACAAAGCCAGGACATTGTTCCAAGGAACATATAATTTATGTAGCATTATAGATATGCATGGCACGCTTACATAAAATATAAGAAGGTGGTGGGTCTCTGCCCTGAAGAGTTCATAATCCAAAACAGATGAAGGTTGGCTATATGGACAGAGGGGAATTTAATGCATCATTTCTATTTGCTCTTAGTTCTTGCCTCGTCAAGTCTTTTTTTTTTTTTTTCCTTAAACACTTGTAAATCTTAGTGCTGATGATAACCTTTCATTCTGAAATTTCTCAGGGCAAGAGTGTGTACATCTAGGCTCATTATGAGACTGTCAGCAGTATAATGAGCAATAGGTGAAGGTTTCTGGGTTTAGTAGAAGTTGGGTGGAGTTCCTGGGCTGACGTGCAACTGCACATGCAGAAGGTAGTGACTGGAAATGATGCACACGTGGTGCTCTGCCCACATGCTTGCCCCTGGGTCAGATGCAGACTGCTCATTTCAGCATAATTCAGTGTGCATGTGTTTGTCATGGGCTTTTGGAGTATTTCTGATGGGGCTCATCACCTTTCCCTTTCCTGGCTTTCAAGAGTTCGTTTGCAGAATTTGGTTTTGTGGAAAGCGCAATATACCAAACCAAAAAGCAATATACTACCAGCCAGCTGTAGCTTGTGGGTTTTATTGTTTCTGAACGTTTGAGATTATTTGGATTTTGTGGGGCTTTTTTTTGGGGGGGGGGGGTTTGTTTGTTTCTTTGGGTTTTTTTTATCAAAGAGAAATGGCGTTTGTGGCAATATATTCATTTGCACAGTTGCAGATACTTAAGGGTTTTTAAGATATCACTGGATTTAGCCAAAATGTGTGTTTAAATGCTCATGCTTCTCTTGACTGCAAACTCTGTTATTCCCTGAAGGGGGATGTAATTGTGCTTGGAAATGTGAAGATGCAAATGGACAAAGGTTGAATGTGCGTAACGAAAAATCTCCTGTTAGTTATTAGGAACTTAGGAGGGTAAAGGAAGACCAGAGTTTTCTTTTTCCATTTTCCTTCCTATCCTTACATGTAACCTATTTCATCTGTAGCTTCTTATTTTATTAAATGAATAGCACCTTAAAAGACACTGGGGCCATTTTGGAAGCAGTGTTTGGTGAAACCATACTTTAAAATCATAGAATCGTAGAAGTTAGGGTTGGAAACAACCTTAAAGATCATTGAATGAGTTAGTCTTCTGGTATAGATATGGGAAACAGTAACAGTAAGAGATTTAAACAAAAAAAAATGCAATTATGTAAAGACGTGAAAAAAGGTATATCGAATTGCATCTTTAGTCACCTTTCTGTTAAATTCCTCCTCTGTATGCTGTAGTTATTAGTGAATGTACATTACCTTTTATTTGCTTAGGAGGCTCTGTCAGCAAAGGCAGTAAAGGAAGCTGCATCAAGCCCTGTTTGTTTATCTAAGACATTAAAAGATTTTGTTTTGCAACATCTTGTATTTTCACTTGTATTTTTGAAAAGTCTGTTGGGTTGATCTAGGGCAAACCTTCTAACTTTTGCAAAGTTCTTGCATGTGAATATATTGGTAGAATGTTTATACATGAATGCTTTTGTAAGTATAGTTAGTATGTATTGATACAAATAAATTTAACTAAAAGAAGTTACTTTTCCTTCCGCAGTAGGTAAGGCTGAAAGTTGGTCAGTCTTCCGTTTTAATCACTGACCATGAAATGTATAGGTGGAGCTTCAAATGTGAATGGCTTAGGGCATTTTCAGGCATACAAAAAATTAATAATTGACCTGAGACTAAGGTGTCTCAGGCTGATTATTATCCATGTTCAGCAGTGAGTTCTGAAGGGCTTTCCGTGTGTCTTCATCCATGACTTCTCTTGAACTGCCTATTTGTAATTATAGTTTCCCCAAGGCTATATTCCCATTTCTGATGGCAGCTGCTTAGCTTTGTTTCTTGCAGTGCTGTTTATTGTGCTAGTGAGACATAGTGAGTTCATGGTTACTTACATGTTGTCACGGGTTTTGTCTCCATTTCAACCACAGGAGGAGTTTTGAACTGCAGAAACTGGTTCCACACCTTCCTTTTTTTTTCTGGGCAGAAATCAATATCTGTATTAGCATTAAAATAACCTCTTGAGTAGAGTTTGGCTCATAGCATGTGACCAGGATGTATATAGGCCATACGTTTGCAGAATGTGCTTGAAATGCCTGGCTGTGCTAGGCTGCGATGGGAATGCTGGCATGCGCTTCTAATTTACATCAAGCTTCTTCTCGTTTAGCTTCCTGAGAAGAGGAAGCAACTGCTTGGAGAGGGTGGTATGGATTAGAGAGTTGAAAGAATTGCAGTGGAAGTCAACATTTGCAGGAAATCTTGAGATTGAGAGGTTTGTCTCCTTTTTGGCAAAACCACACCCAGTGGAAAGGAGGATACTGTTTAGGTTGGATTGGTTTTTCTAGAAAGGTAAATCAAGAATGCTTACTTAACTTTTTGCTTAGTTCAGGCAGAGCTAAGTGGTGGGAAGGCTTCATTTGTGTGGAAAACTGCATTTGTCACGTCTCTAGTGTAGCCATCATTCTGTCAAGGGAATGGAGTAATTACAACTTTTTTTTTTAAATTTCATCTTTAGTTTCTTCTGTGTTGCTTCTGATATAATGGGGACAATCTTAAGAGTTTACCTGTAGTATGAAAATGCACTCTGATGGGCCTAAACCTTGAAGTGCCCACTGCAGATAGAAGTACTGAAACAGCAGCTGTCCTTGCGGAGTTGCTTGTGCATAATTCCCTTGGCCAGAAACAGTGGGGATTTTGATCCTGTAGTATTATGCTGAGTGACTCTCTACGTCATTGCTTGGAGCTCGGTCTGAGTTCTATGTGAATCATTTTAGTTGATGATGAAGTTCCATTTTATGCCACCTTATTGCTGTACTTAACATTTTGTGCAAGATCTCTTACATTGTAAAGCAACAGACAAGGAACAATTTGTCACCACAGTCTCGATTGAGATGCTTAATTATTTTCTCCCTGAAGGTTACATCCTCTCTTTAAAATAGAGGAGGGATCTTTCCCTCTAAAAAAAAAAAAAAAAAGAAGAAAGAGTTGAGTGTAAGAATTATACAAATTAATAATGTACAATAGGTACCTGATTTGTAGGGAGGAGACCTACTTCTGCTTTTGAAGAGAAGATTTGTCTGCATATTGGTGTTTTTAACAATGTGCTATGGGGCTTCACTGTTAAGTAATATATCTTTCTTAGATAAATTTCCCTTTTTTCTGTTACTTGTGTAGAATTCATAAATGCTGTCCACATGGATACATTTATAGCTTTTTTTTGCATGCTTAGATGATCCCTGTATATTTTTACTATACTTCCAGTCATTCATTTAAAATAAAAGTATTACCTGTGACCTTTGATTAGTATTTCCATTGAGAGTGAACAGAACCTTCAGGTCAGGTAAAGGAAGGACTTAAATCTTTCTCCATAGGTAAGCACATTTGATCAATTGAGTTTTCTTCTCACTTAACTTTATTTCTTGTATTTGTAAATTAAGTACAAAGTTCTGTAAATGTTATTGTTCAGAAAGTTCACTTAGTGCAGTTTTTGGATGCAGCAACAATACTGCAATACTTGGTTGCTTCAACAGGACCTTGTTAAGAATTACCTTTCCTAGTTTATCTCAGGTAAAGTGAAGGTTAAAGAGTCTGTGTGTGTGGGTTGCAGTGTGTGGGTCGGTCGGTCGGGGTGTGTGTGGGTCGGTCGGTCGGGGTGTGTCTGTCTGTGTTCTAAGCTAAAAATGCCTTAATGGAGAATGAAACAATATAAATTCCAAAGCCATATCCACACAGGTAGCTTTCCCCAGTTCTCTCTTTACTGATTTAAAACTTTTATTTATAGCCTGAAAATTTGATTTGTAAAGCTAATGTTGTTTTTTCTGCTGCCTTTATTGCCCTTACATATGATCTGTTTGGTAGCTTTTTAAAGTATTATCAGGTGATACCCATTGATCAAAACTGTGAATAAATGAATATATTGCCTATGATGTTAATCTTGTCCTCTAATTTTAGCTTCAGTGCTTCTTCATCCTGCCCATGCTGGCCTTAATAAAGTCGTTAGGAATAGCTGTGAATACCTGGTGAAGATGCTACATTTGTTTAGAGTTAATCTGGGCTAGAATATAGACCTTGACAACAGACAGCCTGCTTGCGTCTTTTTGGAAGTCTCAGTCTGTACATGCAGACCACAAAATTATTGGTCATGAGAAGTTGTAGGAAAGCATGTTAGTATTTTGCTTAGTTTGACATGAAGCTGCGTAGAAGTATGTAAATGGGAAACAAGCATAGAATCATAGAATTATTAAGGTTGGAAAAGACCTCAAGGATCATCAAGTCCAACGATCAACCCAACGCCACCTAACGTTTTCCTTCTGTTGCCTTTTCATACCTGAAAATTGGAAAATTCTGAAACACTTCATTTTTTTTATAAAGTTATTAAGGCATTTAATAAAGGTAACTTAAGATAAAAATCAGTTTAACAAAGATGGACAAATTAGTATGCAAAGATCAAATTCCTCTAGAATTGAAACAAATGACTTGCAGGGGAAGCGTGAAAAAAAACTTGCATGGCAGTATTGAACATTGTCCATACAGATTATCCCATATGAGGGTCTCTAAAATAATTTAAATGTTACCCTTTTCCAAGACAGCAAAAGTTAAGGGAAGAAAGACTAGCCAAGTAGCCACATACAGATACTTTTCTATAAATGTGTATGGGGTTTCTGACCGTTGAATATAAAATAAGATCAGGTATTCCTTCCGTATAAGAGATGTATGCACTAGTGTCCTTTCACTGGGGAAGGCATCTTTTTCATAGTGTTCCTTCCTATACAGAAACTTACACAACTGGGGCATGATCCTTGTCCTCCCTAAGCGTTGTTTTGTTGTGTATTTTTAAGTAGTTTACACTGACATGTAAACTATTAGTATCAGAGATATAAATTAAGAAAAAACTTGGTATTTGCTGTGTTTTGTAGTTTTCTTCTCACTGTTCTGCCACTCTGCGTAGGAGATAGTTTTTCTGATGCATGGGAGCACAAGCTCCAGACTCTAAATGATGTTTTAGTCTGGGATGTGTGGGTGCCTTAGGGCCATCTGGTGCTGCTCCTGCTCGGAAATAGCCCTTCACCCTTACCTGTAGACAGAGTATTAGTGCTGTGGAGTCAGACTCGCTGTACTGCCTTCTTTGTAGAGTAGTAGTTGTAATATAAACAGTGAATTCTAGTTTTGAATTTCATAAGTAGACCACCTTAGGGGAAGAAACCACAACAGAGCTTGAAATAGGAATCCGTTGCTATACCCAAAATGTAGGCCAGACTTACAAAAGAGCTACATATTTGTACCAAGCTTTGGGCTAAATTTTGTCATCTCTAACTTCTTGCATGCCCCATATTTCCTCACCAAACCCAGTAGTCCTTGATGGTGTGCCATTGATGTGTTCTGGCTCTGGCATCTTAAGCACTTACTCTGCTCTTGCCAGTTTCAGAGTCTGAATTCACACTGTCAGTTCCTTGTTCTTTCCCTGCTTTCTCCTTCCCTCCAATCACCAAAACCCAACAAACCATTAAGTATAATACTCCTCCTAGTTCCAGCTGTCCTCATTGTTCTGTTCTTGCTGCTTACTCTTGGGTACTGCTGCTTTTGCATTAGAAGAAGAAGAAATAAGTATCAGCCCATGTTGAATTTTGCTTGTCTACTGTGACTCTTCAGCTCAGGTCTTCTGCTTTTATAGAAATATATATATGTGTGTGTTTTTCATTTTAATGCAAATTATATTCTGTGTTGCAGATAAGTTGCAAGAGTAAATTTGCTCTAAATACAGCAATACAAATTCTCTGAAAGCAGAAGATGCGAGATAAACATTTTATGTCTGTGAAACAAAATATTCAGAGACTTGCAAAATCTGGTTGTGTTTTTACCAGGCATCTTGAGGTCTGATTTTAAAATTGTCACCTGTTAATTAGATTCTGTATGTAATGGTTTCATTTTCTGAAATGAAATGCTCATTTGGATGATAAAAATTAACAAGTGAAATCTGCAATATGGAATTTTGACTTTTTTTGTGAGAGTTAGTAAATTGTATAACTAGTCCCTTTGCCCTGGTACTCTTGCCTTGTTAATTACAAGCAGATTTTGCATCAAAACTGTGACCGTGTTTATGTTGAACTTATTTTGTCTGTGTTCCTTTCTTCTTAGAAAGAAAAATGTTTGTTGTCAAAATTAAAGTAAAACTACTGTTCAACTAGAACTCAAAACTTCTGAGTATTCTTTGCACAACCCTAACTTTAATTATGGTTCTTAAAGCTGTGTTCAGAATGCAAGCTTATGCTTTTCATATTCAGTTTGATTTAGAAATACTTGTTGAGTTGCCTCTTCACTTTTTTGTGGCTACTTCGTTGTGTTCAAGTTGAAGCACTTGATTTATGAAAACCGGGCATTTTAGCAGAAAGCTAAGCGCAGCTTCTGTGCATTTGTAAATGACAGTGGGTAAGGACTTGTATCTGTCTTAAAATTAGAATATTTGTGCCTGCTAGCAAACTATTTCACAGATGTTGCGGGATTAAGACAGTAGTACATGTTACTTGTATATTAACCAATTTCACTACTTATTTAAGATTGTTCTAGATGTAAAGGAAAATTAACAGGCACAAAATGAGGACGATGTTTATGTTGTGGTAAGATAAATGTGATCAGACCAATCTGATATCTCTCATAGTATTTCAATTTAACTACTGAATTGATTTTGTATCTGTAAGAGTATTTTAGGTAATATTTGGAAAAGCAAATGTTTAAAAGTCTGTATCAAACGATGGAACATGTGAAGTTCCATCATGTATTGGTCTCCTTTTTTGTAAAAAAACCTGTCTTTGGAGTGGTTTTGATGCTTAAAAAAAAATTTTTGATTTGTTAGAACCTTTGTTTTAAAAGCTCACTTAATCATTCAAAGTCATACTTAAAAAGCTTTTACAGTTACTTAAGCTTATTCAACCAGCACTGAGATGTAACCTCACTGCTTAAATATTTTCTATTTTATCCTTTAAACATCATGCTCTCTGTGAATAATTAAGTAATTAAAATGTGTCTGTGTGTGATGGGTTTGCCCTTGGCTGGGGGCCAGCTCACACACATCTGCTCACCCAGTGCCCCCCATCCGATGACCAAGGCTCAGCCTGTTCCCGGCTAACAATCCCAGAGCAGGGAGATTACTGAAACCACACTCACAGAACGGAGATAACAGTCTGAGTGTCCCAGACGAAGAGCTGACTGGGGTGAGGGGGGAGGGGAAGGCCTTGGGAGAGCGACCACCTGGAGCGAGATGACCCAGAGCAAAGGAGATCCGGAAACCAAAAGGGCCGATCTTCCAGAGGGTCCTCGCCTATATACTGGGCATGACGTGTATGCTATGGAATAGATTATTGGCCACTTTGGGGTCTCAATCATGAACCTAAGATCAAATTCAGGGCTAGTAACTGGGGCTGTGCTCCCTCCCAGCTTCTTCTGTTTGCAGACAGACAGAGAAGCTGAAAGACCTTGGCAGCCACGTAAACATCACTTTTTATCAGCTTTCTTCTGAGCACAAATCCAAAACACAGCCTCTTGCTAGCTATTATGAAGAAAGTTTACTCTGTCTCAGCTTAACCCAGGACACTGTGGAAGAGCAAAAAGATGTGTGGTCGGGCTCAGGAATCAGTTGTGCTGGGAGAAGTCAGAGTGGGTGTTGTTGATGGCAGGAATCTTTTTTTACCTGCAGAGCTCAGTAGAATATCAACATAATGCGACTTGCTTTCTGCACCCACAACAGCAACTGCTTGCCTGTTTTGGATCTGCAAAAAGAGTGTTAGTTTTTATAACAGTAAAACTGTCTTCCTATTAATACCCCATGTTTATGGAAAAATGTATTTGTTGAGTTTTGAAAGGCCATTACCATGGTACTACTTTTTTGCTATTGATATTCCTGGATTTCATTTTTGTTCTCTGTGGTCTTGCGTGGGAACTTTCATCTTTACCGTCTGTAAAACTGATGGAACAAATTTTCTTGAGGATCAGGGAAAAATGATTCTTGGAAGACAGTCTCATTCAAAATGGGGATGGATACAGTGGTGTAAAAAAACAATCAATCACGTTCCCTTCAGTAGTTTTGTGTGAAATATTTCTTGGGTACAAATTACCCTCCATAAATGTGGCAAGCTATAGTAATCCATAAAAAGTTTTTATTTTCTTTAACCTGGTGGAGATTCAACTTCAAGATTACCAAACATCTTTTTATAGAATTCATATTATCATGACCTTTATGTGAATAATACTTTTCGTAATTCTCTCTGTGCTTCCCTGTCCTTGTCCTGCCCTCACGGATGGGAATTTCTCCTCTGCAGCAGTTTTTTAACTGTACAGGTTTACCCTGGGAAGCACTTGTTTCTTAGCAATACATGTTGGCGGTTGCTTCTGGCTCTGACCATTTTGTAGTTCTTATGTCAGTGGAGAAAGGGATATTTATTGATGCTTTGTTAAAATGGAGATTAGGAGCCATCTTGAGTTTGCAGATGCAGGTCGCGCTGAAGTTATAGATGGTCACGTTGCCAATAATAATTTTTTAGAGGTGCCCTTACACTTGCTGCTGTGAGATGTGTTCCCAGAATATAAATGAACAGTCTATCCTGCATTCCCAGTCCCTCCCCAATATCTGTTTGATGGAGAACTCAATCCTTGCAATTTTTTTTTTTTTGGGGGGGACAGATATAGCTCAACCAGCTATATTTTGTCACATACTTAAGTGTGTTTTTGTACTTTTTCTAATTCACAGTAGTTTCCCCCTCTTTCCCCATTTGCTTTTTTCCCTTGAGTTGTTACATTAGCGTTGTATCAAACTTTTTTCCTTTTTAAATTTAATAGTGTTCAAAAAAATGCATTTCAATTAGTCATACCTTTTTGTCTAACTGTAAGACTATTTTATACCAAGAAATGCTCTCTCTGTGAAATGTGTCGACACAGGGTTGAGAATGACATGAAGAGTGACACTGAAGATAATTCAGAGTATAAGTTGAGCCCTGTCTTGATTGTATGCTTTGTGGTGTAATTTTTTGTCTGCACACAGGGGCAGTTTCTGAGTAAAAACCAAGATCTGGAAGGATATAATTATTTTTCCCTATAGTGTCCTTTTTGCTTTGTCACTTAACCTGCTGAAGGAGAAGGACCTGTCTTCAGTTCCCCCGAGGGAACTGGGTCACTTTTAGAAGGGTTAATTACATTAGAAGAATCACTACTCGGTTCCCTCACCTGCTTCTTATCCATCTCTGTGTGTTATGCTGCCTCAGAAACAAAATTATTCATATTTTCATGGATATGAGAAACTGTATTTATTCAATTTTCTTTTGTATAATTTACCCAGCTGGTCTGCTCCAGCTATTTTTACAGTGTGCTCTTGTGAGAAGTAACTTTGCCTCCATCCTTGAGAATGCTAGAGGTAGTTACCCTTGTTAGAGGAAGGATTTTTGAAACTTGGTGCTGAATTAAAATGGAGGTTAGTTGCTTGCATTGTCTCAACTTGCTGAAATTTTAGGTCTTTGCTTACAATGTATCCTGGATTTTATTGGACTGTTGTGGGTTCTTTAAGCTAAACTACCTCTTGCAGGATTTTCTGCTTTGAACATTTTTCACCAAGCATGACAGGATTTGCAGTCTGCTTACAGGAACTGGATCATAGTCCCTGAGATACTCCAAGTAGCAAGGAAATTTCGTGCTCTCTGAGGATTTGCATTGTTTGATAGTTGAATAGAAGGTACTGTTGCAGTACTGCAAATGTTTAAGTGTGTAGTGCCATTGATGATGTTGATCTAAACCTAAGTGTTTGCTTTTAACCTGCACAGAGGAAAACCTACGAAAACTTTTTGAAGACAAAAATTCAGGTATTCAGAACATTACATGGACAGATAACGCCACCAGTGGACATGAAATTTCACTGCTTTCTAGGGTTTTTAATAGGATGAAAAATTAAAGGTATCTACAAAAGCTACTATTGTGTATTAAAAAAAAAGATGTTCTTAAATGATTCAATAATTATATGAAATGTAGATTAAGGTAAACCTGTACCTGTTCTAACAATATTATTTAAATGGGATGTTTACAAAGTTCTTAACTGAGGAAGCCAATTCCTTGTGCTGAAAGAGGGTTTTTACGTTGCAGTAACAAAATGGCTTTTTTTTTTTTTAATTTTTGGACAGTTACACTTCCAGTTTTGAGAGTTGCTTCTGTTATTTCAGTTGGAATGAAATCGTTGCTGAGCTAAAGTTGAGAAAACCCATTGCAGAAGCCCACTGGCAGATGCAAGTTTCTCTCTTTTTCTTGTCCTTTCACCATGAATAAGAACGGAGGCAGAAATGGCCAAGATATGCTAATCACAAATGTGGGAAGATCAGAAATAGATAACTTCTTAACAACACTAATTATAAAGAATACTACTGTCATTTAAGTTGCTTGTTTTAAATTAAGAAAGGTCTGTTTGATAGGTTGTCCTTTTTCATCTGCTGCTGATAAAATACTTCCTTTGAATTCTTAAATGCTTGTGGGTTTTCGGAGAGTTGTGGGGTTTTGCATTTAGGGCATTCCAGTTTCCATCCAAAATCAGCTAAACGAAAATTACAATGTCAGGAAAAATAACTTCTTGCTGTCTTATAAAGAATACACTTTTCAATCTGGAACACAAGGAAGCCAAAGGCTTTTCCTCCAGCTGCCTTACAGCTCGAGTGTTTTGTTTTGTTTTGTTTTCATGAAGGCTCAATGATTTGCAACTAGAGACAGTTTTTTCAAGGTCAGGCCGCAGTCTTATTTGTTTTGTTCGTATATTCCAGTATCTTGTGTCATCTTCTGTATGTTCTCTACTGAGAATAGCTTACATATTTTGTCTGTGTAAACACCACAATTTCTCTTGGGGATAGGAGTGGAAAGGAAAATGTAGATAAATTATTTCTTAGGGTTTCCCACATTTTAAGAAGAAGCAGCATGGGATTATTTACTGTGTGATTAGATCTTGCTGCCAAATGTGCCTGCTCCTTCTTTCAGTCAGTTGATCCTTCAAGGTGAGGAGAGTACTGATTAGTATAAAGCCTGACACTTATTTTATGTGAAAAGAAGGGAAGCAGAGGTGCTATTCTGCAGTCTGGGTAAGATCATGCACTCTGATTCACTCATCCCTGGGCTGAATTTTGTCTAAATGTTTTATAACTGAAGTATTTATACAATTAAAATACATGTATATACATCACTTGTAAAGTGAGTTCCATTTTCTCTTTTATTCATTTGAGAGCAGTACTGCTGTTTTCGGGGTATGTGGTAAAATACTGAGTTTTCACTAATAAAACTATTCCATTGCAACATGCAGTTGAGGTTTTTATGGAATGATTCCAAATTTGTTTCAGGGGAAAAAAAAATCCTGGCACTTAAAACTGCCTGGGTTAGAATGGTAAAACAGAACTAAAAGTTGATGCAGCAGTGAGCTATGCTATGCAGAGTTTTACTGTTGCACAGTTTTCAACATCATGTTTGCCCTCAAGTTCAACAGCTATAGCAAAAACTCAGTTTCATGCTTTTAGAGCTTTGTGACACTCCTGCTGTTATAATAAATACGCCAAATAGCTAAAGCAAGCCATGTAGTTTAAGCTCTTCTTAAGGGTTCCTATGAAAGCCCTGATTTCTCAAAAATAAAACCAGAAGTTACTTTCCACTGCAAAACATTTTAGTAAGTTAAAATTCTCAAATTGTTTTACAGGCAAGATAAATGATTTTCGCTGGTGAAAAAATAAGTGCTGCAGCAAAAAACTGTCTTATTTTTTTTCCTATATAATATGTGCTTTTTAAAAATTTTGGAAAAGATGATTGTTCCAATCAGCTTGGATTTATGATGAAGTTTACTGCTTGGAGTTGAAAGCTAGCACATACTCTGAGCATTTTTGTACTTCAATAAATGCACTTAAATACATCCAGACTTTTTTTTTTTTTTGGCCTAACTGCCTAAGACCGTGTGATGGGTTTGCCCTTGGCTGGGGGCCAAACCACACGCCTGCTCACCCCATTCCACCCCCAGCCCCCCCCACCCCAGGATAGGGGAAAGAA
>NW_010110467.1:0-21709 GCF_000699245.1 Pterocles gutturalis | reverse complement strand
CACTCCCAGCAGTATATCAGCCTTGTTAGACCTAAATGGGCATTCATATTTTGTGGTGCCTTTTTTTTTCATAAGCACACAGTGGATAGTGTCTTTGGTTTCAAACCTACTGTGAGAATGTCTTCAGCATGACAAACCGCAATTGGCTGTGCCTTGGAAACTTTTTGACGTGACTACCTGACACTACTTGCTTGTAGAATAAAGATGTAAAATGCCACAAGACGTGCCTCCATTTCTATTCTTGCAACACTGCTATAAATAAACTATACCACCTTTTTTTAAACATACTGTATTATGCTCCTCATATGTCTATCAATAAGCTTTCAAGTATCAAAATATTAGAAGGAGTAGAGAGGCTCCTTAATTTCTGAGCTTACACTTAACCCAGTCTTCAAAATATTAATAGCAAAAGGGATTAAACAAACTGACTATTAATTCACCTTTGTCAGATAGCAGATTCTGAAATCAAACACAGGTATTCCCAAGGTATAATCAAGGATGTTTACTTCACCTGCAAAAAGTACTTATCACAATACTGCTTTGAAAATAATTTCTAATAGCAGCAGACTAAATGAGAACTTGTTAGAACTGTATTCCACCACAGATTGATTGTTGTAAAAGAACATTTTGTCACCTGGAGATTATCTTTCTACTTATAAGACCACACGGCAGTACTTTGAAGTTTGTTCAGATCTGTTAAAAGTGGTGGATTTGAATGCACGACCTAGACTTTCCTTCCATGTGTTGATTACTCCGCTAAAATAAGATAAGATTTTAAAATATCATAGTAAACTTGCCACCATTATTAATTCGTTTTGTCCTTTAGCCATCATCAACAGTCTATTCTCTTTTAAATGTCAGAGTAGAACTTTCTATTATAAATTGAGAGATTAATGGGAGTAATTTGGTGAATGCACCTCCCTCTCTGAAAAGGCCACACCTCAACAGGTATTCAATATGATGCTGATGATGGTAATTTTGACTGAAAATCCAGAATTACAGGTAAAAGGGCAATAGAGGGTTTTTTTTACTAGTACTACAATATTGTTATATCCTGAAAACACCCTGATGCATCACATATAAGAACAAAAAACAAAATTTAAAAAAAGGGGAATCTAGCTTCAATAAGTAACAAAAATCACTAACTGTTTTAATATGCAGTAAGTGAAAAACTCAAATGTCAAGCAGTTTTCAAAGTGGCCATCCTAGGTTTTTTCATTTTCATGCATAAAGGCTCATACCTAATACTTAAGAAGTGTATACAAATTAGTCTCAATGAAGTTTTATCTATGAATTTGTTACAATTTATATTGTAAAAAACGTACCTTTAGGATATATCGTACCTGTTTACATACCCAAAACAACACACTGACAAACTATATAAACTGAAATATCACAAAACTATATTTCTTCAATTTTTCTACACTTATGAAACAGCATAACAGTGTCTCTGTCTGATACGCAAACACAGTACTGCAGATACTGGCGCAGATATCTTTGATACTGTAACTGTACCACAAGTATTTGCTTACAGAATCAAAAACTTGACCTAGACCTCTGCCAGGGGTGAACAACACATTAAATCACTTAATTCATTACTTTTGTTCCAAAGAGAAATTAATTCTACTAGTTAATTTCATGTTTTCATGTTTTCCAAAATTATCTTTGTTGCTATTCTGCATTTAGTTACTTTATAAAGATGTGAAAAATCTGACATTATACATAATGCTTTTGAATGCCACAGCTGAGTTAGTACAGAGAGATAGCTCTCAATCATTTAAAATTAAGTGGAATATTTTTCATGATAATATCCTAATTTACCTCTTTTGTACCTCTCAAAAGATAATACACCAAGCAATAATATTTGCATTGAGAATCTGTGTACATTGCTAAATAAGAGCAGTTATTCAGTGCCACACTTAGAAAAGACACTGTGGTTTTTATTTCCATACTGCTGTATTTTTGCCTTGCTGACAAAACACATCACATCTTGTTCTTAACTGCTTCTGCTCCACGTTTGATTACTGCAACCTATGAAAGGTTGCAGTAACCCTGACTAAAACAAAGCATGCATAAGAATGTTTCCATCAGGTCACTGTTTTTCAGTTTAATCTTCCTGGAATATAACAACTTGTACAGTGTGATAAATTCTTTGACAAATATCAGATTAGTTTTTATCTCATAGCTAAGGACACCTAAGAGGCATACTGCTGTTCATTTTTTTCTCTGTGCAGATTGTTGCAAATTTGTGATACATAATCATGACAACCGGGATATCAAGGAGGAAAGCAGTGTTCATAAACCAAAGTGAGGGGAAAAAAAACCCTAAATCTATATGTGACACATAAGGCAAATCAAATCACAACACAACGTACTGTTTTGTGCACACATACACACAAATACATAGAGGCATTCTGTGAGCCAACACCTACTGCACAGTCTAAACAACAGAATATTGTGATTCAGGTAAATAATATTTTCCCTCCCTCTCATTAATATTCTCCCAATCACAAGCTTTCTAAAAATAAGGAAATACGAGCTTTTTTAAAAAAAAATCTCACTACTATAAGTGCTGACACAAATCCTATTCAAACTATTGGCAGAAATATGACAAACTAGTTATTTTGATTTTTCTTGGAAAAGCCATTTTTTTACCTGTAAAATATGACTTCCCAAATGTGATTCAAATACTTCAATGGCAAGGGCACTGGGACTTCTCCTGCGCTGGGCACCTATAACTGAATAAAAAACAGTTATGTTGCAAGGTCTGCACGTTCATTTCTAATGATCATACCCTGATCATACCATTTGACATTAACTACTTAAAATATGTTTTGTATTTTATACACCAGTGTTAATTTCAATTTTGCCTTGCATATATTAAAAAGAATTGGTATGTAACTTTCAGTCACTCAAATTTGAAGGATAATATAATAATTTGTTAAAAAAACCTAATTAAATGTCCAAGAACTCTGTAATTAATAGTTTATTCAAATATATCCCAAGTCCCTGTAGAAGGTTTTCTGTACATGGTGATGACAGCATGCAGAATTTAGTGAAAAATACTACTGAAAGAGAGGATACACATAATGCAGATGTTTTGAAATGTGGGGATAAGAACTAAATATTACTCAGGGATCATGAAGATATCATAGAATTCTACGTGATACCATAGTGATTCTATGATATCTTCGTAATCCCTGAGTAATATGAGAGATTTATCTGAACATGTTATTTATCTTATACGAAACTGAAATGAAGTAAACAGAACATCAAAAAGTCAACATTTGTAAGCACATCCGAGATATCAAAGTTATTGCTAAGCATAGGAAGTATTGTAGCATCCCAGATATCCATGTTAATTACTGGAATAGGTACCTGAAACTTCAGCTTCTACATTTAAATTATATAGTCTAAAAGTACAAACTCAGTAACAGACAGTTATGTTTCAAAGGCAGCACTGACTACAAAAAAGGCTGAGAAATCATAAAACTAATATTTCATTAAACTCTCTACACCAGGAGCACAAAGCCAGCAATGGAGTCTGAGTATAACCAAACATAGGCATCTACTGCAAGCTGAGGTTTCTTCTCAGGTGTAGGTTGTCTTTGCCATTTAACTGGAGAAAGCTAGAACACGGAGAAGAGGGCACAAGGCTGCAGGAACTTTCTTTTCCTTTCCTCCCTTAGTGCCAAAGCCAGACATATCCATAGCAGAGAGAAGAGATGAAGTTCATTCTGCACCCTTTTAGAATGTGTATAAAAACATTTACATCCAAACAGCCTGTTGGCTAACACGTCTGGAACCACCACAGCACCAGTGCATCTTTATGCATTGCTTTCTTTACAACACATAAGAAAAACAAAAAATCAAGGATCCACTAAACCAAGCAGAATGGATGACTGCCATTACTGAACCGGCTAATTAAACACCAATGAAAACAAAATTCAGAGCAACAATTTCTTAGTCTTCTATGATACTGGCTGCCAAACATGATATCAGTAAGAAAAGATAAATGCCAAGTAATGATAGTCATATTGACCTAAAAATGTAATATCATTCCTTATTAATGCTTCATGTAATTTCCTTGCAGGAAATTCTAAGCTATTTATACTGGGCAAACAGGTGGTTTCATTGCTAATATATTCAGGCAATGGCTCGTAATTACAAATGGCGACTGCTGTAGAGCCAGTATTTTCCAAGTCCACCTCTTTTATCTAAAGGTATTCAAGGACATCGATACTAACAACTAAAGAGAAAAGTCTTTTTCAATACTTCTGCTTTATACTACAACTAAAGTTGGTAATAGCCTAACTACTGTACTTTATCTTTTTTTTAACTTGTTAGTGTAGTAACTGACCAGACGTTCACACAATATTATTCTTGTACAAACTTTAGGTAATTAGTTGGTCTTATATTTTTCTATATTAGCCTTCTGATTCTAAATCAATTTGCTTCTCTTTGCATTGTCTCATCTTTTCTATAGCTGCAGTGATGCCTACTATAAACAGTAATGCTTATTTCATAAAAAAAAAATAAGAGCACATTAAACTTTCTATCAACTTAGAATCATAGAATGGTTTGGATTGGAAAGGACCTTAAAGATCATCAAGTTCCAACTCCCTGCCGTAGGCAGGGACACCTCCCACTAGCCCAGGTTGCTCAAAGCCTCATCCAGCCTGGCCTTGAACACCTCCAGGGATGGGGCATCCACAGCTTCCCTGGGCAACCTGTTCCAGTGTCTCACCACCCTCATAGGAAAAAAATTCTTCCTAATATCTAATCTAAATCTATCCTCTTTCAGATTAAAATTGTTACCCCTCATCCTCTCACAACACTCCCTGATGAAGAGTGCCTCCCCATCTCTCCTGTAGGCCCCCTTTAGTTACTGGAAGGCTGCTATAAGGCTGCAACTTAGACTCCTTTAACTTCCCTTTTTACAGACAGACTTAAAGATGATCCTTCTTTTGTCCTTACTCTGCCTCCAGATACATTATCAAACATTTGCTTAAACAGGAGTTGTACCTATATTTCTGAGAGAAACTTTAGCTTTAGTTATGGGAGTAAACAAAATACATAGTACTGCAAAGATTATCAGTATTCCCATTATGATTGCTATGAGTTAGCACTGTGCTTTATATGGTCATTTCATTTATAGTCTACCAGAAACAAAAAGGAAATTCAGAGTTTTGGCCTGCTAGGCATTGCTTAAGTGCAATGCAAAAAAAAAAAAAAAAAAAAAAAAAAGAAAAAAAAAACCAAAACAGAAAAAGAAAAAAACACCAAAACAAAACAAACAAAACCCAAACCAAACCAAACAAATAAAAACAAAAAAACCCCACAAAACCTCCCTGAAAATGCTTTGGGTCCTTTCATTCTTCCATCTAGAATCTGCTATATTTTCCACACATTGTCTGAACACTTCTGATTAATTTTCCATTTCCTGGGCCCATATCCTTCCCCAAGCATTTTAAAGTGTATGCAACATATATTGAATATTGCTTCCAGTTCTATAATGCTAATTGTTAACTGCAGATTGTTTAGCATGTGAATATCATAACTGGAATAAAATACATGAAGACAGTGCAATAATTTTTAGAACAGCATCTTTAAATAAGATTTCCAGGCAATTCATCAGTTCTTCATACTTGGGACACTCTCAATTCTATAGCTCAAATTAAAACACTTCAAGGACAATGACTTAACTAGAAAACATGAGAGGGACAGATCTTAGCTTTAAAATTTGTCAACTAAATCCTCTATCGATGCCTGTATCCTAATGGCTGGCATACATGTAGACAAATATCTTGTAGTACTTTCATGCCATTCCATTCACTGACATTTTTATAACAGTACAACTCTTTATGTGCCTTGTACTTACTCAGGTGATGTGGGCTTGTAATGACAGTTCCTAATTTTACAGCCAGCTTAAACAGGTTACGCAGAAAACCATTATGTTTTTAGTAGCCATACTGCAACTCTTTTTTGTAACTGAATAGATGTTAAATATGAACTTTCTGTATTTCATTCATTTCCCTATCATTCTCTGCATTTTGAGGAATGAGACAAGAATATTAAGATAAATCTAGAATAAGGGAAACAAACTTTTTTTATTTGATCTTCTGACTTCATTGCCTCATTATTTTGCTTACTCGAGCTTTCAAGATTTCTTGATATCTATCTGCCTCAGAAGAAACATACCATTTTGGGTATAAAAATTCATATCATATTGATACTTTTCCAGAACACAACAATCCCACAGTCCAATCACAGCACAAAGCTTCTTATTTGTACTGAAGAGATTGTTGGCACTACAACAGATGAAAGGCAGACATGGACTGAAATAGTTGGATTAAAAAAGCAGGCCATGATGTTATTTTATTCTGAAATTTCAAAACATAAATACTGAACTGGCTTCCATCACACAAGCCGCAGCCAGTCATCTCTAAATGTCTCACCCCATGGATGGAACCATCAGCAGCCTCAGCTCAGCTGCTCACAGAAATCTTGGAAAGCAAGGGATTTAGGATTTATCTCACAACATCTGCAAATCAAAGTAGCTCAACAGCCTTCACAGACCTAAAGATCTGGATACACATCATTTTTTCAAAACGTGGATTCCATTTTAAATGTGGACTCTTTACAGAAACAAAGTACTGCATGCATGAAATAATTTTATTCTTCTGAGTAACAACAAGTAGGGGAAATTAGGCCGTGGAGAAGGCTGCAGCATGTGTACCAAACTGCAACAGGAGTCACAAAGGAAACAAGTTGCAAACCCAAGTTAAATTCTTCTTCCAAGCCTTTCCTGTTTTAGTGGTATGAACAAAAGTCTCTAAAAAGGCTTTTTCACATGTGGTCTTATTTTGCACCATCTACACTTAATTGACAAAGTTTAAGGTTTGAATGCACAACTGTACTTAATCAAAAAGTTGACTGAAACAATATTTGTATTAAATATTGACTGTTAATAGTGACAAGAAGATAAAAAGATTGTTTTCATGCATATATTTTGTAGTGCTGGAGCAGAGGAATCTATCTACTGAAACCTTTTACTTTCCATGGCATTGGAGTGTGACTTCTACTATCCAGACTGACATGTCTATTCCTGGCATAGGATTATTCCATAACAAGCTATTAACAAGGAAAAAATTCTAACTGCTCACTAACTCCTCTTTAAATTTCTTCCCTCAATGACTAATCTGACTACGCATGAGGTGAAGGAAGAACCACATCCCTTTCAGTGTGTCTTGAGGGCAGTCTAAGCACACTTAATGCAAACTCAAGAGCATTTGCAATTGTGCTAGGAAGAGCAGGAAACTACAGAAGAGAAAAACCTAGACTGCCTAACAAAGTTTTTCACACATCCTAAAGAGGGAGGATTTCCTCTTAAATTCAGTTCGAAGCTACTGGGGCACAGAATGACCAAAGACTGGTGTTCACTGTGACTTTCTACTAGTAAAGACAGACTCCTAATTAAACGGAAGCATTATTCCTTGATCACTAGGAGTGAAAGCACAGATCATCAGCATATGATGATCAGTTCCCCCTAAAATACTTTTGTGAGGCTTTTCCTGCCACCTTTCAACATAAATTGGTTTTGTGGAAAGTTTGGTAAAACTCAGATTGAGAGTTTTTACATTCTGTTTCTTTGATGATAGCTTTAAAATTAGTTTTAAAAACTGTTCTAAACTTTTTATTAACTCCCCTGAACTATTATTTACTCATAAAGCTTTTTTCCTCAATTAGCCTCAAAATCCTTATTTTTTAATTTCATTTTGTTGACTTTTCTGAGCAGCACCTTTCTGTATGTTTGGAAGTGGAGAAGTACATAGGGCCATTCCGCTGCACCCTTTTAGATAATCTGCTGTCTGAAGAATTATAAATTTTTTTTTCATTTTTTTGACGGTGAAGAGCTCTAATGATGACTGTGAATGAAGTTAGACTTGACTTAGCAAAGCCTGAGCAGATCTACACAAATCTGAAAGCTTGTAAACACCCCACATCAAAGAATATTATCAGTTTTATTCACAAAATATGCAACCATATCGGGCTAATTGCCCAAAAGCTTCACATAGGGCTGGCTAATATTTCTCCTCACAGGTATCAACAAAATGGAGGATCATTTTAGATGAGAGAACAGAAGAAGATGAGCTATCTGAATTGTCTCAGATGACTGTATGTGCAAAGCAGTTCACAGCATGAGTGTGGCTATAATCTTACAAGGATTCTTTTACAGAGTATAACACTTTTTTGTTGCAAAGTAGAAAAAACGTCTATAGAAATTACAATTTCTAATACATTTGCTTTGATGTAAAGTAGATTCTACATGAAAACTTATATTTTATTATTTCTAGGAACACCACCAAATGCTCATGAAAGAACAATGTAGGTGAATGTGATAATCAGGGTGGTTTCATAGGAAGAGGTGAGATGTCATCTTAAAACCTTTGGGCTTTCCTATGAGACATAACTAATTTGTAAATGCTTAAAAGCTGTGTTTTAGAAAAGACAGGGGCACTGACTGAGGGGCTAAATTGAACAACAGAAGATGCAATGTCAGGGAAGGACAAAGTGCAGCCTAAATTAGGCCCAGACAGAAAGGCCAGAATTTCTGCATACTAACATCCACAAAAGCTTTTTTTTTAATTAATTCTTGTACTTCGTACTTAATACCTTGTGATGGATATGGGCATTTTCCATTGATTGTTCATTGCTATCCTGTTTATGACTGATTCTAAGTTTTGAAATAAATCTCCATCAAGAGCAAACTCCTCTGCCTGACATATATGTTGAGGATATAAGGCATAGATAATATGTATTCAGATACTAATCTGAGGCGAGATGAATGACAGGCAACCAGCATGATTTAAGAAGAGATGTTGCCCTCTGATTTGGGAAGGGCATCCAAAGAAAGTAAATGATGTCACCAGTCTACCTCATCATAAGCCATCATATGATCCAAAATTTCGGTCTCTCATCCACCTTCACAAATGGGAAGAAGAAATAAATCTCAGATAGAGTTGCAACATATGTGGAAAGGTATTTTATCTTGGTTTAGTAAAGCTATGGGATTCATTAATGCTGTGCCATTACCAACTAAGTATCACAGCAATAAAGTATCAGAACAAATTTGTCACAAAGGACTACATGTAAGATGCATAATGCAACATATGATAATCAACTTACAAAGCTAACAATGGCATTTCAAATCTATTTTTGGTATACACGAATGCCTATTATTCTAGATGTCCATCTTCTGGTCACTGGTACAGAGCATGTAATTCATTACTGGGGAAACCACGGTTGAGAAAGTAAACCAAAACTTTCCATGGAATAACTAAGTAGTTACCAAGAATGTACTGGGTAATTAAAGAAAATGCTATGTAACACATCTATTGGTGTGTTTTATTATTTCCAGTAATTCATCAAAAGCTCCACAAATTAAAAGAATTTTTAGTAAAATTTGCTTTTCAAATTCAAGTTGCTTCATACTTTTAAACTTTTTAAATAGCTTTTTTTCCAGTTTCAATAACTTAAAATTGAACAAATGAAAATGTTATCAAAAAGCAGGAAGTACTATATCAATTGTTAATTGGACTGGAATAAATGGATTTGAAGGCACATAACGTATCCTACCCTTAAAAAAGATTCAAAGTGAATGGAAAAAAGAAACTAGATAAGTGGCTTAGTGTACATTTTCATCTATTTTATAAGCCTGTTCCTTTTCCTTTCCCAATTATTTTCATTAGGTTTATAGGTCTGCTCCTTCTCACTGGATTTGTTCTTTGGGAGGTAAGGGAAGGGAGATGGGAGGAAGAGACAAGATTTCTTAAGTCCTAAATGTCTCTTTTTTTCTGAACTTCTTAACATTAAAAACTCCAAGAATGAAAGTTAAACACAGCTCAAAAAAAAGAATATTTGAGGTTTTTATGTTCTGTGCTTGATAACTCAACTAGCACTGTTTCTGAACCAGCAGCTACTTGTACATTTTAAGAGTTTACTTGAGAATTTTTCTTTCAGCTGTGAAGGATGCAGTCTTTGCTGTGCAAGAATTTCCAGTCATCCAAGCAAAGAGAGTTCTCTATCTGTGGCTGGGGGAGGGAGCACTGGCCTTTCTCCCACACTGTAGTAGTTACTATAGGAACTATTGTGCCTCTTTCAAAAGGGCTACAGATGGGGTGATTAAAATTCTTCATGGGAGAACCCCCACTCTTCTCCTTGACAATGAAATTCTTCAGGGAGAGGGCTAAGCCTCCAGTTCAAGAATGGCAGCACCTGAGGGAGTGAGATGGCAGAGAGAGAATCACAACTGCTTTAAATTGAAGCACAGGGGAAAAAATACAAGGGCCTGCACTCCTGAATTAATTTTCTTCCCCTCCCATAGATTACAGGTACATTGGCAAAAACTCCTGAGGAACAGGAGAACGAATAACTTCATGCAGTCTCCACCATGTAGAGGACAATGCAGAAAGTAAAGGTCACATATCTTCCATTAAAATCAGTAGCAGGAGACGCTAAAGAACTACACCACCCATGAAAAAATTAAGTGTAAATATTAACATTCAATCTGGCCACTAGCTTCTTCGTAAGGCAGCAGAATCCATGTTGACATGGAGGGGAGGGACCAACATCTCTGATACAACTGAATTAGAGCTACCTCCTGGCACCAAACTCACTTTATACTGGTTGTTTCACAAATATTTACAACTTTGTCTTTTACTCACAAAAATCTAGGAGTACTAAGAATTTATACAGAATGTAAATAAGAATTGTGATCCTAACACAGACTGTTCATGTATATTGCACTCTCATAGACATAGAATAAGAAGCAGATAACTCTACCCATTCTCCAACCATAGGTCAATATTATTAGACTGCAGCAGACTTAAAGAAGAGAGAAAAATGGCTTTACGTTTCAGTCCAGAGAAGGTGAGTCGCAAATAAGGAGCAATGTGAAAAGAAGAACAAAATTGTGTTGAAAAGTCAAAAAATTAGACGGAATAGCTGAGAAAGTGCTGGTGGAAACAGCTCGAAGTACAAGATGCTTTAGATATTACTGTAGCTTTAATGAAATAGGGTTCAATAATTAAGGAGCTTCCCAATAAATCCAATTGCTGTAAAAAGATGGGGAAAAAAGTCTACAAAAATATTGAAAAGAAAGAGGCAAAGTAGAGACAGATGTGTGAGGCAAGGGAGAAGGACATACAAAAGTGGGGTGAACTGAGGACTTAAAAACCTAGGAATTTAGCAATGTTTTGGAAAAATGTCCACTCTGCAAGATTTAGCTCTACCAGTGGAAAAGTGCACGAACATTACAATAGCATGAAGAAAATCCTTAAAATTCAGTTCCCTCCCCAAATGAGCAATGAGTATTGATTACTTATTCAGATATAAAAATAAGACACTTATTGGAGTAATAGTTCTATTGTCTTGTTTTTAAACTACTATTAAAATTCCTCTAGGAAGAAAACTGCTGTCACCCCTTTCCAGCTTCAGTGCTACAGAAATGGTTAGTGACACTGATTCTGTTCTCAGGAGGAGGACAAGGTATTAACATCAAGTCAGAACAGTGTTATACAGTGTCAGACTATACTTGCTGGTAAAACTAAGAGGCCTACATCTGTTGTCTTGCTTTTTTTTTTCCAGTATGATCCCAAAGGTTCATGTTATGACATTTGTAACATCTGCTACAAATGCGGAGGTAAGTCAGGCAAAACCTTATTACTTCCAATCTAACACTCCATCCATCCACAGGGCTTTCATATGCCACTAGTATGTCAAGGGGACCTAAAGATGTTCAATCTACATGAAGCAAGGTATAATATATTTCTGAGTCAAGAAGGACAAACGTTGCTTTGTTATGTCTCCCCTTTTTCTGTTGTCTTAAATCTTGGCAGTGTTATTTCAGAATCTTCTGTGAACGAAACAGGCAAGCTGCTCCTCCTTAGAGTCAATACAATTGCCTTTTTATGCCTTAGACAGTGGTGTGCTGCAAATGCGCAAGCTGTGATTCACATCCTTTCTGTTTTTGCTAACACTGAAACATACCCAGCTTCCCCCAACCAGACCCTCCTGTAGAGAGGTCTGCTTTCTTGCATAGCCCTCTTTTCCTTCCTTAACTCTTCCTCTATTTCAGTGGGCTCACTGCATCATTTTATGGACAAACTTAACTTTTTTCAGTTCTCAGTAGAAAAATGCAGCTCCTGATGGACAAAAATTACTTATTTCATCTGTGGTAACAAAAAAGTAAATTAATAAGGAGAACAAATAATAAGATGCTTTACAACTATCATTTTTTCCATTAGCTTCTCATTCCTATTGATGGAGTAACAGATGTGAACTTTTACTGATATATCCACAGTACCTGAAGATTTAAATACTTAATTATTAATTGCCTAAGATACTGTATGCTACAAGGGCTATGCTATCACTGCCGAGTGTGCTGCTATGGCTAGGCATTTCACAACTGTCTGCACACAAAGCCAACCATTTGCTATATGGCTACAACCGCCCACTGAATTTTCTTAAGAAACACATCTAACCTCTTCTGACAGCAAGTGGAATGTAATTTTAGAAACTAACAGCTTTAGATGTTACTGAACTAGGTAATATGTTCAACACTCAGTATCAGACACCAAAAAAAAGGACAAATTTCACATTTGATATACTCATTTAAATTCATAACAAGGTCTACAGAACACTGCATAGTATGAAAAGAGAAAGAAAACCCTGTACCTGATGCAAGGAGTTGTAGTTTTTGGTCACCTGCACTCCTAGCATACCCACTTTTTTCTGTCATACTATCACAGGCTAAGTAAAAGGAAGCCCCCCAGCTAAGAACACCACTGGAAGAAAACCAGACCCCCTTAAGTTAAGTGAACACTAAAAATTAAAAAAATACATCAAATATTGCTATTGGCAAACGTAGGACTCGCATTCATCACTGGAATACAAAATCCAGCTAGGATATAACCAATTACTGACTAATGCAACATTATCCCGCCAAAGCAGGCCACACACTGAAACAAATACATGTGCAAAACTATTTATAATTGTTTCTGGTTCTAAGGTGAATTTAGGACTTTACTGCTTTTACAAAATTAGTTTTAAGTCTGGTGCATGTAGGTGGTGGACTTGTTTGTACACTACATGCCTTTTTTCCTTGTTGTAATGAAGTCAGAAAAAGACATAATGAAGATTCATACATGAAGTGAGACTGGGTACAAGTCTGCAATAAATCCACATTTTCAGGGAAGAAATCTGTATCAGTTGCCAAAACTGAACTGTGTAATTAACTGAGGATTCTGGTAAGAACCAACTGTGCCACTAGTTAATTATTTTTGCTTGTTTTCCAGCTGCTGCTTCTCTTCATTCCTAAGGGAGACTGCAAGAAAATGTAACTATTGACAATTTGGTGATTTCAAAAAATAACTGAAGAAATTTAACAAGATTACCAAAACCAGCTGCAGTAGAACTGTAACAAATGCTTAAAAATCTATTGCAACTGTTTTTTAATTTCTTACTAGGAAAAAAAAGAGAGAAATTTTCACTAAGATGTTCTACAAGAGCTAAAAGAGCATTTCGGAATTGCTGAGGGCTGAAAAATGATGATGCATAAGTTACACTGGAAATCCCCAAGTCCTGATGATGCAGTCTTCAAGGGAAGTAGTCATACACATCAGTCAAATCTTTACTCAAAATCATTATATGGGCTTTAAATCCTTGCTAAGGTTAAAAGAATTCATTCAGTTCATGATGAATAAAGCATGAAAATAAATTAGAAATAAGAAGCTAACATTTTCTGTTATTATTATTATTACTGGCCCCAGCACGACTGGTATTTTCCCCTTTTATATACAGTAGGATCTTTTTTAAATAGTTGTGAGAGAAAAGTTCAGTTTCTCTCACCTTTGGAGAGTGCCTACCAGAAATATATAGAAAACTTTGATCAGAAGACAGCCAGCATACTTATTGAAGTGAGAGCTTAGTAATGACAAAACAGGAAGCAAATTCTTTGCAGCTAAAGAGAATGTTGTGTGTAGGCACAACATTCACTTCAGCAGAGTTGCATTCAATAGCATCAGGAATTAATTTAGCATAAGATTCTTTCTGCAGTGAGGGAAAATATACCTTTAATTTGTTTATGTCATAGCTAAGATTCACACTTGCTACCTGAAAAAGTCAAGCCTGTCCCACTGTAAGACAAGAAAAGCATGGCATTTAGAGTTCAAAATGTACCTTGAACACCTTAACCATCGAAGTTCAGTGTGTTATTCTAGCCAGATATTTCGGTATTCTTTAGCAAGTTAACTTAAAGGCATCAGAATCCATTCCCCACCCAGTACTTGAATCAGACACGGACACAGATGGTTACCTTGACTGTGGGGGCAAAGTTTACTTTTGCAAGATAACACTCTAAGTCTTTAAATCAGATCGTTCTCACTTTCTGTAAGCACTGATAAATATATTTTTTCTTTTTTTTTCTTAATAGTTTTACAATTATACTGATAATGTATTGCATTTAGATAGTTTATCAACAGTTACATTTTATGATACACCCACCAAACTGAAGGTAATACATGTATGCATTTGCTTTAGAGAAATAATTTGCTAGATATAACAGCTCAGTAGCCTGTGAACTGAGATTTTACTGAAGTAATTTCCCTGAATTTCTGCTGATATTTTGTTGCATTCCAACATCGCCTTTTGATTCTTAAATATATAATTTCTCATTTTCAGTCCATCTGAAGAACTAGATTTTCACAACAATGTCATTTGTAAATGAAGCTCATTAATTTAAATGTAAGACTTTTTTTTTTCCCCAGAGTATAATACAATATGGTACTTAAACTAAAATTTAGAGTTGAGTGAAGACTGCTCAAACTCAATACAGAACACACTTTTTTTTCCTCTCCTGTCACCCACAACCTTCTACATCCTGCAGAAAAACTAGTGAGTAACACCTGACACTGTTTATCTATTTCTCTTATTTCTTTTAGTAACCTCCTGGAAGACAGTTGTATTCTGACAATTCCATTATGAATGTGCTAGCTTAAGGGCTTTTTGGATTATTTTACATTTTCTGCTGTACATCAAACAACATCTTATTTTGTTAAGAATAGCTGAAAAGCTAAGAAATTTACTTGTAAAAAATACATTTCCACTCAACAGTTCTGCAGGAGAACAAGTCAGAAATGCAGTAAGTTATTTTCTGTGAATATTGACAAACAAGTATTTCAATGCAAAGACTTTGCCTCACAAATGCAATATTATTGCAAGGTATATTCTACTTCTCTCCACAAATAAGTTGAAGAATGCACTAGAAAAATTAACTAGAGCAAAAATGTCCCAAATGTATCACTGAAAAATTCTGTTTCAAACTTCTCTGGGAATAATTCTCACACAACAATGACTCCTTCTATAGGAGAGGAGGAATCTGAGGAATGAAGAAGCACCTATGTGGCTGGAAGAGAAAAAAACAGACATTGCTGTGACAGCGCGTGGACAGATGTCTTCTGAAGAGAAAGGCTTATTTTGGTGAGTGATGACTTCAGAAAAAAAAAGTGGTTATCAATAAAAGGAAAAGTGGATGGCAGAAAGAACAGACTGAAAATCAAAACACTTGTAATAAAGGAAAAAATTTTGAAGAATGTAAACTGAAAGGAATAATTAGGGATAATCTAAACAGAATTTTAAAGCTGTGACTTGTAAACAAGTCCCAAACAACTCCCAAAAGCTGCATGCAGCAAGGAAGTGGTCTCCACTGCAGTGTTAGCTCAAGGTGCAGCTCCCATATTGGCTTGTACCTCACCCTTTTTCTCAAACAGAAACCTCTAGCTCCACTGAGGTGATGTCTTAAGCTCTCTAGTTAGTTGACACTTCAGATGGCTGCTTGAGTATTGCTGACACTGGAGGTGACAAGGCACAAGACTCAGCTGTACTCTGAGCTGCATATACAACCCACCTGTGCTGCTAATCCATTTGTTCTGCGGGGTTCAAACATCCTTTTGAACCACTGGCACATAATACCTTGATCTGGGCTAAGGGTGTGTTTTTACAGTCACAATGTAGGCAAATGTGGACTAGTTTTAAACAGGTTTATGTGGCCACTGATAAAGGTCTATCTGTGCTAAAATAGGCTATGAAACTTTCCCAGGAAGCAAGATAAAATATTTTTATCTGTGTTACCACAGCTGGGCTGCTTCCAGTCTCTGAGCTAGCTTATACTTCTGTGTAAACATACTATGTCTAAAGAAGAGTTGTTAATTAATTCTTAATTAATTTGTTAAAAGTTAATGAAGGACAATCCATTGTAAAAAGAATTTTGGAAAGGACCGACCACACCCTTTTTCCATCTCCATATTTTCCTCTTTTACCCTACCTCAACTCATCTTTTCTTTCCACACTCTTCTTTCTTACCTTAATTTTCCTATTTCACACTAGCTTATTTGAAATGGGACTTTCAGCCACACATAAGTTCCTTAGGACAAAGCAGTTCACTATGATCAGAGTACCTAAAGCTGTGTTGTGGGAAGTGAAATGGATCACTTTCTTAGGCATACAAAGCTCCAGAAGGCAACGAAGCTGGGAATGAAAATACTGAACCAGATATTTATTAAGTTGAAATGACTGAACAATTTCAATTTACTTACTAAACATGTACACATGCACCCCCATCCCCAAACCCTTAGATACCATTCCAAAAAGCCTTGTCCTGGAGGGAATTTTAAAAAACATCATAGCTTTCATTAAAATCACACTGCAGAGAAGCTACAATTTACTCCACCAGAATTTCAAGGACTTATCAAAGGGTAGGTAGTCTCTTGCCTAATTTTTTTATTTATAGTGCAGCTCCAAAGGTTTGTGTCCTACCCTTGTTTTCAGGTTAATCACCTAAAAAATAATAATTTTTCTGCACTGGAGAAAGTGATATATTTAAGCTCTTTCTCAAACAGTGTTGGCAAGAAAGGAAAGTGAAGCTACACTATTGCATACATCATCAGAGAGCTGCAAATCAAGTGTCACAATACAAGTCACAATGTCAGCTTCTAAATTGCATTTCCTTAGATCCATATTTCAAACATAAGGAATGTATAGCAATTAATGAAGAGCCAATTTCTACCACCAATTCTTTACTTAGGTTACTATATTCCATTGTACTATATTAACAATAATTACTGCTTGGGCTCAACATAAGAGTGAATTTTGTACTTTGGTAAACACCTGACAATTCCCAAGGAAATCAAAAATAATTTAACTAATCAGAAAAGAGAACCAGGTGTTTTTTATGATACCTATAGCAGCAAGAAGTCTAAACAGCAACACCTCCTCATAGCAAAATGGCAACATCTCATGTTATGAGCTCGAGCTCTCTTCAAAGTATGATACTGAATCCACAAACCAGGTATAACACCAGCTTGTGGACAAAATCCACCATCTTTTTCACAGAATCATAAAACGGTTTGGGTTGGAAGGGACCACTGAAGATCATTTAGTTCAAACCCGTGCCATGGGCAGGACTATCCTTCACTAGACGAGGTTGCTTTGAACCTCCTGAGGACTTTGAACACCTCCAATGATGGGGGCATCCACAACTTCTCTGGGCAACCTGTTGTCTCACCACCATTATTGTAAAAAATTCCTTCCTTAAGCCCCATCTAAATCTACCCTCTTTCAGTTTAAAACCATCGCCCCTTGTTCTGTTATGGACTTATGCATGCTGAACAGAATAACAGGGTCCAACCCTACAAAATAAAGTCCCAGGAAAGGTTTCCAATTCCTCTTGAATTAGTCCTCAGGTTACAGCTCAAGCTGGGTGCTACTAATGCTAAATGAAACTATTCAGAGAGAAGAATACAAGTTAATCAAACTTATTCTATAACAGTCCTGTCACTACAGGCCCTGATTTAAAAAAAAATAAAAAAAAATCTTCCTTCATCTTCCTTATAAGCCCCCTTTATATATTGAAAGGCTGCAACAACATGTCCCCGGTGACTTCTCTTCTTCAGGTTGAACAACATCAAATCTCTCAGCCTTTCCTCATAGGAAAGGTGTTCCAGCCCTCTATTAATTTTTGCGACCCTCCTCTGGACCCACTGCAACAGGACCATCTATGACTTCCTTGTACTGGGGACCCTAGAGCTGGATGTGTTACTCCAGGTGAGGTCTCATTAGAGCCAGAGTAGAGGAGGAAAATCACCTCTGTTGACCTGCTGGCCATACTCCTTTTCATGCTGCCCAGGATACAATTGGCTTTCTGGGCTGCAAGCACACATTGCTGGCTCATATCCAATTTTTCATCCACTGGTATACCCCCAAGTCCTTCCCTGCAGGGCTGTTCTCAACCAATCCATTCCCCAGTCTGTACTGATATTGGAGACCTCCCTGACCCAAGTGCATGACCTTGCATTTGGCCTTGTTGAACTCTATGAGGTTCACATGAGCCTGTTCATCCATATTCATCCCTATTTCTTCCTCTGAAACCACATGAATGATGGGAAGTGGCATCAGAGCACCACTACAAGTAACACCTCAGAGGCAACATGCTTAATTTGGACATTCTTGCCAGTCATATCAACAGGCAAGAGACCAAATATAGGACTTGCTGATCATGGACTTTTGCATCTATTGACTATCCAGTTTGAGACTGTTTTCTTCCTCCTAGCTCATTCACTCTAGCTCCTGTACAACACTCCCAGTCCATATCATATTGCATTAAACTTACTAAAAACTACTGTGTCTGGCATCAAGCCTTTTTGGCAGCTCCTGGAAATATTTAAACTGATTTATTAATTGCTTCTGAATTTTGTCCTTCAGTTTACTGAAATAAAATTATTTAGGTTTATGAGTTTGACAAACTTAAGAGGATGTTTGGAGCTGACTTAGCACGCTAAATTTTCTCTAGTCACTTACTTCCAAAAAGCACATGAATAACAAGTAACTATTTCTAATAAGTAACTTTAGCAATGCCCCCAGTATGTCATGACTTGATCCAAAAAATATTTAGATGTTTCATTTTAAATTTAAGCATGTTGGTAAACTTACAATATTTTACATACTGAAGCTAATAGGGCAAGGAGTATACTTTAAATACTGTGCAGGGTAGATGCCTGTTCAAGTTCAAGTAAAATCTCTAAATCTCTCCTTTCTCCAAATTGTTCATCCAATAAAGGATGTTCCTAGGAGAGAAATGGGATATGGGCTTTTATGACTTCTGAAGTACTTTTGCTCCAAAACCCTCTTGTACAGGAGTTATTCAATAATGGGTTTTGATTCTGTTTCATATTGCAGTACTGCACATAACTGTATGTTCAATAATTTGTCATAATATAAAATTATCTAAACTAATAAATGATTCATAGCTCTAAAAATATCCTGTTATGGATGAAGTTTAGCAGAAAGAACAAGCTTTATTTGCATTTAAGTTAGAACAATGTTGATAGTATTTAACATTTCTCAACATACAGAGATTTATTACTCCATTCTTTGTCAAATAATAGTTTTCTTAGTTAATAAAAAGAGCTGCAATTTCAGTAAAAAACTCAAAAGAAACACAAAACTTCATGAAGCCCCTTGGAATAATTTGCCAGAGCGATTTCAAGATTGAAATGCATTAACCCAGATACTCCCAACCACATAATAGTATAGATGTAAAGGTCTAGATAAACAGAGGAAGACCCTGGAAACATCCCCCAAAGCTTTCTGTCCACTCTATTCTGCAAGCATGATTGACTGTGTCATGTTTATTGTTAGCCCATCTGGACAACAGGTGCAGTACTTAATGGCCACAGTGTTTTTCATTATTGACTAGTGAATATTTCTGCATAACACAATAGGCTGCAGACTGACCTTCGGTAACCAACAGACTTCCTACCCATTTCTACGTTCAAAATCTCAAAAGAAAACAGGTTTAAGATTTTAATCTAACTGCAAGTTTGGTACAGAGCTTCCACAAACAACTCACATCCGTCAAATACTTAGCTTGACAGGTTGTATAGAGTCTATCAAAGGAAAAAAAAAAAAAAAGTGGATGAATTTCAAGCTTGGGGGCCTCCAATTACCTCATGCTTAAAGTTGAACTACAAAATGTAGATAAATTGCTGCACTAAAACCACAGAAGATTCTTCACTCAACTTGTGCCAATGTATCTAAAGCTCAGCAATGCTGATCCTGGGGAGATTTTTCCACTCAGTCCTCAGAGAATTCATTTTGGATCCATTTCTAATGAATATATAAAGGATTACTTGCATGTTTTGGTAAAGCTACCCAATAAATTAGTCAATCAGAAATTTTATTAGCTGCAAAGCATTACAGGCAGTCATATAGCTGAAGAACACTGAGGGAATTGAAGGCGTATTAGTCATTTATTTAGGCAGATACCAGAGATCAGTACTCAGTACAGGCTGTTAGTTGTAACATTAGGCTAATTGGCTAATAGTTGCAGCAGTTCTTATAAGGTTTTTGTACTGAGAGGTGTGACCCCTTCTTGAACCAATTTATGTAAACCCAGAGGGAGTCTTAAATTTATTCCAGTTTCATGAATGCATGGTCTGGATTAAGGAACCAAAAGCGAAAGGAGTATGCATAAAAACCACAGTGTCCACCAAACACCTAAAATTTACATGATGTTGGCTTGAAAACTTTCTGTTTAACAAATTACTTAAGATAGTAAATGCTTAAAATAAATGTAACAATTTTGTATTAAAAATGTTCATATTACATCCAGTGCATATTGTGGGGCTGTGCTTTTTTTTCTTCTCAACCATACCTTTGGCTATTTATATAGTTGCAAACTTTTATAGATGTGAAATATTTTAAGAAGTCCTTTGGAAATGGCCTGAGGTAATTTCAAACTTAACAGACCCTGTCCCACCAGAGCTCATTACAGTGAATTTTATAACAAAGTACCCTCTACTTAATTTTCAGAGCTTAGCCAAGCGTACTAGAAATGCAGTCGCATTAAGTGCAATTAATGGTATAATAAAAGCAGTGGAGGGCTGTTTAAGACTCAAGAACCAGCAGTAAACAGAGGCTCCACGTTCTCTAACAGTCAGTGATGTGTCAAAGTGCCAGAAGTGCCGGATTTCCTCTGCTGGGGAAGGAAGAAAATGAAGCAGCATGCCCTGTTGGGTGAAAAAAATAAATCTGTCCTTCAACAAGCCCACAGAATGGAAAAAGATAAAAAAAGATTACCTCCAGTTATGCCACTAGCATCCCCCTCTCTCTTTGAGCAGGAGTCCAAAACAATAAACTCATATTCCCACCAGTGAAGAAAATTGGCAAATTCAATTCCATAGAAAGTGAGACTAATAGTAAGTGACTCATATAATACACGGAATGATCTAGCTTCATAACTAACAAAGTTTACTGTCAAATGACAGAAAAGAAAAAGAAATATAATTTCAGTGACAGGAAATAATAGCAGCTTCCTATTTAAAACAAATCAACCCACAACACAACCTATTTAAAACAACACAACCCACAACTGGGCTACTGACTGCAACTGTTAAACACAGAATTATCTTGATAACTAAACCACCACTCCTGGGAATTAAATGAATCCTTGTATGAAACTAAAAAAGAAAAAAATATGTGTTACAGACAGAAGACAACCAACCTCTCCTGACTAATTTCTGATAGAAGACAACAAACCTTCTCCTGAAGAGTGCTGCACTTGAGTCGGGGCAACCCCAGGTGTTTATACAAA
>NW_010110466.1:0-1272 GCF_000699245.1 Pterocles gutturalis | reverse complement strand
GAGGGTGCGATGGGTGCTGCACCCCAGGAAAGGTGCAATGGGTGCAGCACCCCAGGAAAGCTGCAGCACCCCAGAAAGGCTGCAATGGGTGCAGGTCCCCAGGAAGGGTGCAATGGGTGCAGCACCCTGGGAGAGTGCGATGGTGCAATGGGTGCAGGTCCCCAGGATGGGTGCAGCACCCTGGGAAAGCTGCAGCACCCCAGGAAGGGTGCAATGGGTGTAGCTCCCGGGATGGGTGCAACACCCCAGAAAAGGTGCAACAGTGCAATGGGTGCAGCACCCTGGGACAGCTGCAGCAGCCCAGAAAGGGTGCAATGGTGCACTGGGTGCTGCTCCCTGGGATGGGTGCAATGGGCACAGCACCCCGGGAAAGCTGCAGCACCCCAGAAAAGGTGCAACGGGCACAGAACCCTGGGAAAGCTGCAGCACCCCGAGAAGGGTGCAATGGTCCAATGGGTGCAGCTCCCCAGGATGGGTGCAGCACCCTGGGAAGGGTGCAGCAGCTCAGGAAGGATGCAATGGCATGATTGCAGCACCCCAGGAGGTGTGCAACACCAGGATGGGTGCAGTGCCCCGGGAAGGGTGCAATGCTGCGGTGGGTGCAACGCTGTGGTGGGTGCAACGCCACGGCCAGGGTGCAATGCTGTCATGGGTGCAACACCGCGATGGGTGCAATAAGGTGGGGAGGGTGCAATGCTGCAGGAAGGGTGCAATGCTGCAATGGGTGCAGTGCTGTGATGGGTGCAACGCTGTGGTGGGTGCAATGCTGTGGGTAGGGGTGCAACGCCCTAGAAGGGTGTGACGGCACGGTAAGGGGTGCAACGCTGTCAACGCTGCAATGGGTGCAACAGTGCAGTGGGTGCAACAGTGCAATGGGTGCAACAGTGCAATGGGCGCAATGGTGCAATGGGCGCAATGGGTGCAACACCACAATTGGGTGCAATGGTGCAATGGGTGCAACAGTGCAGTGGGTGCAACAGTGCAATGGGTGCAACAGTGCAATGGGCGCAATGGTGCAATGGGTGCAACGCTGCAATGGGTGCAACAGTGCAATGGGTGCAACGGTGCAATGTGTGCAATGGTGCAATGCATGCAATGGTGCAATGGGTGCAACGGTGCAATGGGCGCAATGGTGCAATGGGCGCAACGCTGCAACGGGTGCAACAGTGCAACGGGTGCAACAGTGCAATGGGTGCAACGCTGCAATGGGTGCAACGGTGCAATGGGTGCAATGCTGCAATGGGTGCAACACTGCAGGAAGCAGTGCAATGC
>NW_010110465.1:0-33056 GCF_000699245.1 Pterocles gutturalis | reverse complement strand
GGGGTGCACGCGTGGGGAGCCAAGCCCGGGCTGGCGGAAGGCTGCTGTAGCCCTCACTGTGCCCCTCTTTCTCCAGAAGCCGTGTGAGGCACCATGGCGCAAGCACTTGCCTCCCCAGGGCTGTTCTCTGACGAAGATGTGGCAGCCTCCCCTATTCTTGGATCCAGGTTTGGGGACGATGTGCGCAAGGACCTGCTGTCAGAGTTCTCCGCCATCTCTCCAGGTCTGGAGGGCTCCCAGCAGGTGAGGCTGGAGCTCTTCTGTCACAGAGAGGGCAGTGTTTTGACTTCTGTCTGCTGTACAAAAGTTTTGGGATGCAGGGCCACCAGAGACTCTTCAGAAGAGGCTAGAACAAAAATGCTGTACCGGGGGAGCAGTTCTTCCTATGAGCAGTGTAGTAAGTAGTATGAAGGGCACAGCCAGCAAGTGCATCTTAACACAATGCCTCCTACTGTGGTGCTTGGTCTGGGGGCTGGTTTTGGTGTCAGGTCTTTGGGTTGTTGGTCTGATTCACTTGATAAACAAAATAAATGCTGGTGTGCCTGGAAATGCCTAAGAAAGCTTCTGGCATTGCTGGGGGTTTTGGGACCAGAGAAGTGTCCATTAGTTCCTGAGCACTAGTTGGGGGAGCCCCGCCTGTGTTCGATGTTGCGGTTCCTGTTGGTGTTCTGATGGATAGCTGTGTACTGCCTCTATGGCTAGCGTGTTTAACCTGTGCTGATTTTGCAGCCTGTAGCTGAAGACAATAATGGAAAACTAAAGGTATATCTGAGAGTTCGACCCCTGAAACCTACAGAAGTGGAAAAAGGGGAAGACCAGGTGAGATACTGAATGAAACAGTCTCTGAGATGGTTGCCTGCTGGGAGATGCTATTCTCCTTTGCTGTCGTGCTGTGGCCTCTTGTAAGCCATTGCGATGATGGGGGTTCACGTGTTCTTCAGGGCTGTGTCTGCATTGAGAATTCGGAGACTCTTCTTCTAAAAGCCCCTAAGGACTCCTTCACCATGCGGAGCACAGAGCGTGGAGTGGGACAAGCAGTGCACAGATTTTCCTTCACCCAGGTAGGTAACTGGCATGTTATGGAATAGATTACTGGCCACTTTGGGTCTCAATCCTGAACCTAAGATCAAATCCTGGGCTAGTAACTGGGGCTGTGCTCCCTCCCAGCTTCTCCTGTTTGTGCACAGCCAGAGAAGCTGAAAGACCTTGGCAGCAGTGTAAACATCACTCATCAGCTTTCTTCTGAGCACAAATCCAAAACACAGCCACTTGCTAGCTATTATGAAGAAAGTTAACTCTGTCTCAGCTTAACCCCAGACAGACAATCCATTTGGAAGTTTTTTGAGCTTAAATCAGCCTTATAGCTTGAAAAGCTGTCTTGCACACTGATTCCAAAGCACTGCATGAACTATATAGTCTTGTACAATCCTCTCTCCTTGTTTCTGTTGCTGTTTCCTCAGTTCTTCTCGTTTTAAGCTGATCCTGACAACTTTTCTGGCAGCAAATGCCACACTTTTGTTTTATTAATGAGGCTCTAAACACAGTAGAGGCTGTAGTGATATCAGATGTTACTGGACTAAGCAAGTGAACAGATAGTTTTTGTAGGGGACTTGGACTGGAATTACTGGTGGGTCTGTTGCTAGTGATGTGGGTGGGGGCACTGGAGGGAACAAAGGACTGCATAACATCACTTGAACAACCATCAGCAGTCAAAAGGTAGGAAAGACCTACATGAGGCCATTTTTCATGTCTTGTTTGCAGATCTTTGGACCAGATGTGGGGCAGAAATTATTCTTTGATGAGACAATGAAGCAGGTGGTAACGGATGTACTGAACGGGCAGAACTGGCTAGTTTACACCTATGGCATCACTAATTCAGGGAAGACTCACACTATTCAGGGTAAGGAAAGCACTAGGTGTTAGTACCCTGTGAGGGAGTTGTCCGCTTCTACATGTGAATCCTCAGCTTGCTGTTGTTCTTGCTTCAGGCAGCAACAAAGATGGGGGGATTCTGCCCCGCTCCTTAGCAGTCATCTTCAACAGTGTGGGGGACCGGCTGTACCAAGCCATGGATCTGAAGCCTTTCCTCTCCAACGAGGTGATCTGGCTGGACAGCAGGCAGGTGCGCCAGGAAGAGACCAAGAAGCAGACCATGCTGCGGGGAGGTCTGTGGGAGGTAAGCATGTGGCTTCTAGGAGGTTTAATAATAATAGGGAAATATGTGGCGGTGTCGTACTACATAAACGCTCATGTTCTTTTCCTTCCAGGAGGAGCTGTCAGCACCACTGAAGAGGAGTCATAGTGCCGAATCTCAGCTCCAGGCCACCACCAGTGGCAGTTTTGACAGTGGAGTTGCTGGCCTCTCTTCATCTAGCCAACTGACCAACCATTCGGTCACCAGCCAGACAGAAGGTATGTCTGGAAGCCTATTGTGTGCTACCTGCCTCTTGTTGGAAGGTGGGGGAAGAAAGGGTGATGCTGTGTTGTGGGTAAGGGAGCAAAGGTGCTGCAGTCTCGCAATTGTTCCACTGAAAGATAAACATGTTGGGGCTGAAGAACTTTGTACATATGTATTGACAACATATGAAGAACTCGTCACTGCATAACTCAAGCCTTGTGAAATGAAGTTATTTGATAGCCACTTACTTAATTCAAGGGATGTGGTTATTGAGCAGCTCAATGCCCTGTGATGGGGATAGATGGGAAGCAGGATGCTAAAGTGATGTGTTGCACTGAGCACCTCTGCCCAGACTTTCAAGCCCAGGAACTACTACCTGATTAGGTATCCAGAAGCATGGAGTGATTGAGGTAACAAGGTCTGAAACCTCACTTATACTGGGCCGATTTAATGTTTGAAATATCCTGTGCTTCTGGAGTCAAGATCAAGTGTATGAACAGTCCTTATACAGGAAGGAGGACACTGTTAAAGGAGTCTTAGGCTGTCTGACTGGGGATGGGCATTAGTGTTGGTCTGAATGGAAGGAGGAATATAGAAGATTTGAGTCTGGGATACTCTTTCTGCTGAAGAATATCTCAGTCTATAGCTAAACCATTCTGACTGGACCTGTGAAAAGCTGCTATTCTGTTTTGTTTAACTTTTTTTTCCTTTTATCTTTTCCCCAGAACTGGGACCTCACTGGGCTGACTTGGATCGCATTTCACTCACCAACACAGGAGATGTGCAGTTCTCCATCTGGGTCTCCTTCTTTGAGATTTACAATGAGTTAATCTATGACTTGTTAGAACCAGCTTTATCTGGCCAGAACCGCAAGAGGCAGACACTACGGCTCTGTGAAGACCAGAATGGCAACCCCTATGTGAAAGGTAGATTTACCTGAAAGATATTTTTAGTGACCTCCTAGGGAGACTTGAGGACCGAGTGGGTGGGTAGCTTAGCAGCGATGTGTTGAGGAGTTAGTTTTCTGCCAGACTCCTAACTGCCTTGCCCAATGTATACCTGCTTTTCCAGATCTGAACTGGATCAATGTCCGGGATGCTGATGAGGCCTGGAAGCTCCTGAAACTGGGTCGGAAAAACCAGACTTTTGCTAGCACCCACATGAACCAGAACTCGAGTCGCAGGTCTGGAAGGGGGGTTGTTTAGGCAGAAATACAATTCTGAAGGCCTTTAAAAGTTGTATTTTCTTTTTTAAATATCTTTTTTTTTTTTTTTTTTACAGTCACAGTGTCTTCTCCATTCGGATTCTGCACTTGCAAAGGGGTGGCAGTGAAATCGTTCCAAAAATCAGCGAGTGAGTTTCATGCTCTCTAGGATTTGGGGATGTTCTCTATGGACTCAACTTGCCTGTCTCTTGCCTGTCTCTTGTGTTGTGGATTGGGGTATGGGAAATATCTTGAGGAAGGTCTTGTTGAAAGTACCTGGAAGGAGTAAATGTTTCCACTCTTTAGTCTTAGAACTCACTGAGGAGTTTGTGAGGAGTACTGCAAAGTACAACTTGAGGTAGTTGTCAGGCTTTTTGAGTGAAGGTAAATGTGAGTAACCCTGTCCTTGCAGCAGGGCTGATCTGAGTGCTGCCGATGCCTGTTCCTAGGATGTAGCTATCTGGAAATAGGCTGTCTCAGTACTGGGAAGTGGCTGTCCTGAGGCCTGGCAAAGGATCTTTGACCTTGACACCACAAAGCTCATGTTGGTGTTATCTTGTGTAACCCCTACAGGTAGGGTAGGCCTTTCTGTCCAGCAATAGCCCACACACCCCAAAAGAGCTTTCTGTGCCCCTGTGGGGAAGCCGGGAAGGTGAGCAGGGGAGGGGATCATCGCAGGGTGTCTCAATTATAAACTGGCTAGAGCAGGCAAACCTAGCAGGTCATGTGAATATTGCCTGTGTTTTCTCCAGGTTATCCCTGTGTGACCTTGCGGGGTCAGAGCGCTGCAAAGACCAGAAAAGCGGGGACCGAATGAAAGAAGCAAACAACATCAATACCTCCCTCCACACGCTGGGTCGCTGCATTGCTGCCCTCCGCCAGAACCAGCAGAACAAGTGAGTATCCACAACTCCACAGGGAGCGTGTGGGCAGGATGTTCTGCTTTCCCATGGGCTCACTCTTGTTTCTCCCCATAGATTGAAGCAGACTATGGTCCCCTTCCGGGACAGCAAGTTGACCCGTGTGTTCCAGGGTTTCTTCACTGGACGTGGGCGCTCTTGCATGATTGTCAACATTAACCAGTGTGCATCTACGTATGATGAAACTCTGTACGTAGCCAAGTTCTCAGCCATTGCCAGCCAGGTAAGTAGCACACACCAGGATCATGGCATGGTCAGGATATGTCCAGCTCCTGTGGGAAAGGGCCCCTTTCCATCACAAGGCTGGGGGAATGCTTAAAGCCTTCCCTATGCTTTTCCAGTGGATTACTAGCTTTACAGTATTTCTAGATTCTGCTAAACTGAAAGGGTTGTCAAGTTGCAGAGAAGTGCCATGTTTAAAGATTAGACAACTTCCAGGCTTTGTGGCCTAGTAACAATGGCCTCTTCCCCTTCAGCTTGTTCAGGCGCCTCCCCCAAAGCTGGGACTTCCATCCATCCAGTCAATCATCAAAGAGCACAACAGGCGAACCAGTCAGAGTCTAGAGGCAGTGGCAAAGGAAGAAGTGGAATCAGAAGATGACAGTGAGGATGAAACAGAAGTCTCCGTGTATGAGAAAGAGGTGGGTTGTTACAGCCTTCATGGATAGAGGGGCAAGAACATGACTGTTAGCTTTGGCCTGGGAGGTGGGGCTGGAGCTTGCCATTACAGCAAGAGATGACAGAGAACCTCAGAAGGGACCCAGGAAATTGATAATCCACGAGGAAAACATTCCACAGCTGGTCTAAATCTGAAGCACATGCTTAATTTAGAAACACTTTGGCATCTGTGGAACAGGGACAGTAAGAGCTTGGGTGCAGCTCTATAATCCCTGCTCTGCAAGGGTAATCCAGAGATCAGAAAACATGCAAACCAGATGGCTAAACTGAGGAAAAATAACCAAACTTCCTATATACTCAAAGTGGACAGCTGGAATAGCTGAAAGATGAAGATAGAAGTCATACACCTACAGAAACTTGAGTTGTAACGTGTCAAGGTAGCAAATGCAGGCGCAGCCCTGGGCAGTGCTGTAGGGGAAGCTGCTCTAGAGACAGCTACAGCTGGAGTGCAGTGTTGTTAATTTCTCTCCGATGAGATGGCTTAAAGAACAAACATGGCAGCTTCTCTTTCCAAGTGACTATAAAAGAATCTTAAACCTAGATCACCCCAGCCTACAGATATGGGATCACCTAGTTGATGCTAGCTCTTAATTCTGTCATGCAGTGTGGGCAATGGAGTTTGTGTCCTTGCAGGACTTGTTGCGTGTAGTGGAAGCTGCACGAGAACTTCTGGTGCAAGAGCGGCAGGAGAAGCTGCAACTAGAAATGCGCCTTCGTGAGGAGATCTGCAATGAGATGCTGGAACACATGCAACAGAAGGAGCAATGGTGCAGGTACAGCTTATACTCATCTCCTTCCCTTTGTTCAAGGTGAGCTACAGCACCAAGAACCACCAGACCCTGACGTGCAGTTGTTTGCCCTCTTTGTAGCGAACATGTGGATGCCCAGAAGGAGCTGCTGGAGGAACTGTATGAGGATAAACTAAATAACCTGAAGGAGTCACTGACTGACTACTACCAGGAAGAGATCCAGGTTTGTTCAGGGCAATGAAATGACATCAGGAAAGTGGCAGTGGGCTGGGAGGGGATTTGGGATACTTGAGTCTAGGAAGGTGTGACTTATGAAAACTAAAAGGGAAGATTTTGCTTTTTGTGGTATCTCTTTGTCATATTATTTGATAGCTTAATCCACATTTTTTGCTTCTTGTCTATTGCTTTATGTAGCTCACTAGGATTTGTAATTTTCAGCCCTTAAAAGGGAAGCAAATGTGCAGCCATTCTGGCTCCTCTGTTTTTTCAACAAATTTGTTCTTGCCCCTCATTCTTTTTACTACTGGATTGCTTTGCACTCTTCTGATTAAAAGAAGTTCTGTGAATTTATCTTGCTCCCAGTTGTGATGATGGGTATGGGCCTGTCTGTATTTTTCATGCTGTGGCATTTGAGTTAACTTGTTGCAGACCTCTCTGAAGATGCCAACTGTTAAAAAAACCCCTTGTCTTTAGAGGCTGTGAAAGAAAGTGGTTTAGGCTCCCAGAAAATGGGTTCACTGTTTTCACTTAAAGGACATTAAAGGCTGGGTCCCAATACATGAAGTGTGTGACTAGGAAAGTCTCCCGGAAGAAAGACATTGAAAGTTTCAGAAAAGCTGTGTTAAGAGAATCCTGCTGAGTATTTGAACAAACTTGCTTTCTAAGGAGCGTGATGAGAAGATTGAGGAGCTCCAAGCTGCTCTGCAGGAGGCAAGACAAAATTTGGAGAGCTTGGACACTAAGCAAAAGGACTTGGGACAAGGCTTGCGTCGATCAAAGCGAGTGGCTACCTCATGTGCTCTACAACAGGAGCTGGTGGATACTAAAGCCAAACTACAGCAATGTCAAATGGAGTTAAATACTGCAACAGCAGGTAAGGCAGTGATGCTGCGCTCATTCTGAACTATGCCCAAGTAATCCTTGTAGAGGGTTAGAGTTACTTTTTTCAGTAGGGTACATTGCATTCAGACATCCTGAAACTATTGTTCTGAGCCGTAGATGATAGGGACAACATGCTGGATAGACAGGGTTTCACTTAATCTTCACATGAAAATGGCCTTTAGGGTGGGATCATCTCCCTGTTCAAATTCTAAAGTTCCTTTGTGTAACCAAAAGGGAGAAGTCAGGAATGTTTGCGCATGTCTGCACAAACTCAAAGCTTTTCTCAGCTTGCCTGTGGCAGCTTGTCTCAAGAGAAGTCCTGACTTCAGAGAAACTGAAAGCTTAGCAATGTACTGTTGCTCACTACTTTTTGCCTGTTCCTAGAGTTGTGCAAGTACCAGAAACTAGTGGAGCCACCTCCTTCTGCCAAACCCATTACTGTGGATGTGGACAGGAAGCTGGAGGAGGGACAGAAGGTAAATCCAATCTCTTATAAAAAGGAAAACTTGCAGGGCAAGGCAGTTTCCAGTTTAAACAGTGTTTAGAGCTGCTGTTGCCAGTTTTTTAAACAAATGGTTGAAGTTGAAGTGGGTCTGTTGAAAATAAACCCTTACTAGAGATGTGGAAGGTTGTGGTATCTGTGGTCCCAGTGGGGATAATCCCTCAGTACTGCCTGTCTGAATTACTCTGGAGCGGCTTTGTTTGCAGAGCAATGTCAAAGCTAGCTGTTCTATTAAATCTCTTTCTCCTGTAGAATGTCAGATTGCTGCGTTCAGAATTACGGAAACTTGGGGAGTCTCTTCAGTCTGCAGAGAGGGCGTGTTGCCACAGCACAAGTGCAGGGAAACTTCGAGAAGCCCTCTCTACCTGTGATGAAATTCTGGCTAGACAGGTAATGTGTCTGTTTTGTTGTGGGTTGCACAGTGGGATTTAATCTCTGTATTTTGCCATAACTGGCATGCAGAATAACTTAAGTTCTTGCAGCTGCAAATAAAAATTACTTATTACCTAGACATATACTGTTTATTACATTAAGGGAGGCCTACTGCTAATTTTTTCAATGGCTGAGTCAGACTGCATATTTAACTCTCCAAAGGAGACCCAAATTGTTCCTGTCAGTTAACTGACAGCCTGCACTTAAAGCAGGAGAATTCAGAGTTCTTATTTCCTTATCCATGTCACTCTGTCACAGTTGCTATGGTGGCATGTTTGCAGCAGGATGGATTCAGCTTTTTCCTAACCTTACTGTTCCTATTTTGTTATTGAACTGCTACCCTGTTGACAGTAGAAGCTTTTATATGTGGCCTTACTTAGCGTACCAGTTAGTGAATTTTAGCAAAGGCATTTTATCCTCTTCAGTTCACAGTAACCAGGGAGTATGTATTGCCTTCCCTTTCTCAGGACCAAACACTGGCAGAACTGCAGAACAACATGATGCTGGTAAAACTAGACCTGCGGAAGAAAGCCGCCTGTATTGCTGAACAGTACCACACTGTGCAGAAGCTCCAGGCTCCTCCAACATCTGCCTTAAAGAAACGGTTCTGTGCCAACAGGGAAAACCTACAACCTAATCAGCCTCCTGGTAAAAAGCCCTTCCTGCACAACTTTCTGACACGTTCAGCTACTCGTCCTGTTGCTGGCAGAGGGTGGCAACTTCGTTCAGTTGCTCTATGACTTTTCACACACACATATCCCTGCCCTGCTATTACTGGAACAGGTGGCAAATCCAAGATAATAGCATCTATTTTTCTTTGTGTGCTTGTTTATTGTTATTGTAGCTGCTTGAGAGCTTATGTAAACATTTTATGATATGTATGGTTAAGCTTTTAATTGATACCAAAGTGGACAAAACGACCTTTTGCAATTTAAACACTACAACGAGGAAAGTCTTTAAATATAAAATAATGTAGATGATCAAAGTTGTTTAACAAAAGGACAAGTTAAATGTGAGTTCTCAGCTTCAACTATGTTGGCATATACTTCAAAAATAAGTTCACAAGATCCTCCTTTAAAGATATTTTCCCTTCCTTGAATTATAATCCTTTATTAAAGTATACACGTTCTAGTTCAGGGCTGTTCTCTTGGATCTTGGCTTGCAATTCTGGCTCCAAGCGTGTTACAGACATAGAACTAAGTAAAAGAAACAGTAAAATGGTTATATATAACAAGCACTTGAATGCAAATGCATCTGCTTAAACTGCCTGGATTATGAAAAAAGTTTTCAGACCTTTAACTTGTTATGAAGGAATCATGCTCACAGACCAGTGGCAAATGAATCCCTGCTTAAAAGGGATAAGACAGTCGATAGTAGCAACAGCCATTTTTTGACTCTACCATGAGGGTAAGAATCTACTCTGTTGCTTGAGGTTGTTGCTGGCAGTAGAAACGTACCTTTCTAAAGGTGTTTTTATGAAATATAATGTATTTGCCTACTTAACTCCCTCCCTGATTTTATTCAGTTGAATAAAAGGTTTATCTTTATAAGAGTTGTCTCACAGTACAGTGAATGAAGCTGCCCTGTCATTTAAACAGCTGCACTGTCTTAAATACGGTTTAAGGTCTAATCTTATGAAACAGAGTCCTGGTTAAAATCAACAATTGTACCACACTTGCTCTGCTAGTTTGTCACGTCATCTCGAGGTAGCCTGGTGACACTTATTTACCACAAGTCTCTATTCTATGCCAGGCAGGGAAACAGATGGTGTCCAACTGCTTTGTTGCATTCAAACAGTTGCATCAGATGAGAATTAAGTATTGTTTTCTGGAAGTCAAAAACTACTTTAGTTGCTCAATATTTTAATAGATTCAGCTCCAGCTTGCATTGTTTAAGCTACATGTGGCAGCTTGTCAAGTTTAGGCAACCACTATGAGAGGGACAGCTTAGTTGAATTTAAGACTGTGTTCATACTGCAAATTGAGCTAATTTTTATTTGTAAGTAAGCCATCCAAGTTTCATTATGATTTCAGCTATAATATTGTTTCTAAGACTGTTTTCAGTACTGAGCTATTGGTATATTAACAAAACATTCTTTCTGGAAAAATATCAATTAAATTACAAATGAGCACATATAGTCAAGTGCTGTTCTGTATAACCAGAGGAATCTTCCATCTCAAAATAAAATGGGCTTTGACTGTATTTAACAAAGCTATAATGTTACTGGACATGAATATATTGTTTGGACCACATTAGCCTTTTTCATGAATCATTCCAGGGATTCCTAACTTTGTATTATCAAGCTTAAACTACTCCCCCAAACCTCATTCACTATCCCTATGTAGCTGCACCTCCGACGCTGCTAGGTGTTTGTACATAAATGAGCCCAATTCAACTATTGTAATGAGTAACATAATTACTACTTTTCTGAATATTCATGTTTATCACACTTGTTATATGGTAATTGTGACTTTATGCACTCAGAGGCAATTACCACTTGTTTCTGGCTTTTTGCAGTGCCTTGCATGCATCTGGGAGTGTAGTATTAAAGTAAGAATAATGTAAAAGGAATACATACCTCTTTTGAGGAAACAGCGCACAACACAGGGGTGTTGCAAACACAAGGCTAGAGAAGACAAAAACGGGATTTACAGTATTTAGGGTACTGAAAGCAAACTGAAAACCCCTAGGCATTGTTTTCTAGGCAGAAAACTTTTTAGTTTGTATACAGTGAGGTAAAGTTTTACAAAGTGCTATGTAACCTTTATTTCTCACTGCATTATATCTTATGAAATCATTTACCTACTATCTAGTGCTAAATACATCAATACCATGCTTATAAATGTGTATACAGTTATCATTGGATGTCCTCTCAGTGGTTTGCATTGGTGTTCATGACAAAAAATGCTGGACAACAGCACCTGGAACCCTCCATTAACCAAATGTTTCAAGAATTCATCAACCTACAGGACTAGATTCCAATTACAGTATATGGAGGTAGCAGCCAAAGCATCTTTTCTACTACATCAAGCTGCTACATGCCTCTTGCCACTCCCTTTCTTTCCCCCTCCCTCTGCTTTTCTTAGCAGCTTCTTCATTACCAATGGCTTTTTTTTAATATGGTATTATCAGTTACAGCTATGGAAGTAACAAATAATTTTTGCAACTTCTTTATTGCTTCAACACACACTTTCTTTTTTAAACAAAGTGCAAAAAAGTGCTCCTCCAAAAACCCTACAGGTATATGTTAAAACACCAGACACAACCGAAAGAAATAACTTACCAGAACCCAACTAATCCAACTTGAATGGGAGCACTCATCCAAGGAAATCTCTGTTAAAAATAAACTACATTCAGTGAGTATAGTATCTTTTCTGCCCTGCTTCTCACCTTCCTCAAATTCTTGTATTGTGAGAGAGAGGCTGCACCTAAAAGACTCTTGGATATGACGAAGGCAAAACAATTACCAGCATACCTTAGAGCCGAGCTCAAATTTGAGAGCCCTTGGAAAAATAGTAAGAAAATCCCCAGTGCTATCAATGTATCCTGTTATCCTGAGCAATGCATCCCTTAGAAACTACAAATAGGTGGTTGGCTGATTTAATTAGGACCTGATCCCAAGTTATGTGGGCTATTTGAGTCACACAAGCCCGCAGTAGCTACCACCACAGCCAAAGCTGCTGCAGCTGCAAGGTGCTGCCACACCTCCTGAGGGCACAGGGGATTTTGCCCAGGCATCCCTACAAAGAGCTAGGTCTGGGTATAGCTCCTCTCACTTTGGTGACATTAAATGGTTTTAACTTAAAACTGGAGATTGACTTTGTGAGCAACAGCAACTGCAGCCACCAACCATAAATAAGGGAGGTGTCAAGGAAGAATGTAAATCTGCATCTCAGCTCTTTTTCCTATCTCATGATTTGCTTTGATGTGTAGGAGCTTGCCCCTGGAGCAGTCTGGCACACTTCAGTTCTGCAAGCGTTCACTTTTTATTAAAGGAAAAAACTGTAGAAGAATTGGGGAAACAAAGCTAGAAAGCAACATATAACCTATGGATGCATTTTTAGCATACTCCTCACTGCTGTAACTTTTGCAGAACTCAAACATATGCCAAGAACTATGATAGTTTTCTTGTAAGCCCTTAAATGATTTAGGAATCTGCCCCCCACCCATGTTAGAATTTTAGTTGAAATTAATTACTAATGAAATAAAACCAGAGCTGTTTAAATAACACTGGTGCAATGGCCTTCTGTTGCTAAAATAAAACCAGCGTCTCCAGTAGGTAGGACATACACAACTGCTAGGATAACAGGAGGTTGATTTTAAGACAAAACAGTTAATGAGTTAAAAATCACATGTTACAGTGGATGATGTTTTCAACAAAGATCTTTTTTTCTGTAAGAAGCATTTTTCAAGATGTAGAAGTTAGAGGGGAAACTGGTTAACAAAAGATGGGCACTATTTGAGAGTCGAAATAAGAAAAAGAAATTCAGAAAGCTTGGTAGTACAAGTCTTAGTGCTAAGGAAGGTCACAGCAGCATAAGAGGCATAGAAAACAAGCCTGTGTGGATTAAACTTTCTCCAGAGCCTGAAGAAGAAATGATGTAGAAGATTGCTTTTTTTTTTTTTTTCCTGGCGCCCATCAGTAATCCAGAAATGGGTGCAGAGAGAACTGTGCAATTCAGCAATAACCTGCAACAATAGATAACAAATGGGAAAAGACAGCAATAGCAAGAAGGATAAAGAGTGAATGCAGCAGTGCTCCGCTGTGCTGGCATTCCACTAAACACACCTTCATTTGCCTCTCAGCTGAGATAAATTCACTCAAAATGCTTCACATTTTATGCACTGGGAGAGTTTATGACAAGAGCTGGTGTGACTGCCAGTGGAAGGGATGTAGGACTGTGGCACTGGTAAATATTACACGTATTTGGGAACACAAGCCAAATTCTGTGCTGCAAACGACTTCATTCTCTGAGGAGAATTAAGGGAGAGGGATGCTACGCGTTGCAGTGCGAGCGTGGGACCTGAGCTACATAACAGAAAAGCCCCAAATGTGATTTTATAACTGAAAAGACTCTTGAAGGGTGAGTTTATTGTTAATCTGAGAGAAAGATGCCTACTAGTACAGACAATATAAAACCCATCTTTTTCATGTGGTGGAACATCTTTTGCCAAGGTAGTTGATCTGAGTTACAGCCTTTATTTTTCAAGAATGTTACCAGGCTGCACAAATCAAGAAAGATGGTGAGGTAAAACTCTAAAAACACTGAGAGGTCAGCATTAAGAATTGGAGTTGCTCAGGGAACAACGTAAAACAATAAAGTAAAACTCAAGTGCTGGATGTATATCCCTACAAAGAGATAAAACGGAGAAGTACAAGACAGCAGAAGAATTTACTGTGTTAGAGATCTATCATGTACCTCGGAGAGAAGGCAGTTCCCGATGAGCTAGGGTTTAAGTTCCAGATGTCATTACGGCATCTTTAGTGGTTAGTGCAAACGGAGAAAATGGAGAAATGATAATTAAGCAAACAAAAGCCATAAGGAGAATCAGCTTTTTTCTAACTGCCTCTTTTCACTGTTGGATCTCAAAATCTGTCAGCCTTCCCAGGCTAGCTATGCCTTTTTTCAAAAAAGATGAATAAATGAAATGACAGTTAAATTAGGAATGCATGGAGGACTCTAAGGCCTATACAATTCAAGAACAATGCTTTAAAAAAAGTTTGCCATTCCAGTTTTGAATACATATTTTAGCTGCAGACTAAGAGACTCCAAGGAGCTATTTTCAAGGATATATGAGGAAATTTCTGGAATCAACTTGAATGTTAATACAGTATGCAGAACAGGAGAGAAACAATAGCTGAAGCTATTAAAACTTCAGTGTCGATTGGAATTCTCAGAAGTTTCTATGGAAAAAAACATTTTTTTTCCTTAGGAGAAAGATTACCTGCAACTAAAATAAATCTCTAAATGCTGTCTCTCAGAGCAAGGTTGCTTACAGATTCTCCTGCAGCCGCAGCAGATAAAAATAACTTGGTTCTGCACAGAGCTGGTCAAGTGTATGTCAGTAGGGATAACGAACAGACATTATACAGCCTAATAAAGAACTACCACACTGCATCACTGCATAGAGGCAAGCCAAAGCCCCTGCTGAAACCTATAGCAAAAGCACTTATATATATATAAAAATAAAAAAATATTTTTCAAGTCAATAAATAATTAGATTATTTTTGAAGCACTAAGCATGTGCCTGTGTTCTGAAAACATTCTTGAGTAATTTTCTAGCAATAACTTTTGGGAATATTGTTGAGTCACACTAGTGTTACCATCAAAATGTCCTCGTGCAGAACGATGTTGGAATACGGGGGATGAATAGTGCTGTATAACCTACACCCTGTTTCAAATATCAGAGGATGACAGTCTGCCAGCATTCCAGAGGCATTTATTTCTGTTACTCCAGAACATCATTCTATTTTCTTCATTATTTCACAACCATTTGACTATTTTCTGGCTTTGTGTATTGCTTAACAGGCTTTGGCAAGCGTACAAGAATTATTTTCAAGAGTGATGGTGTGCACAGCAAATGCTATGGAAAATGAGTTAGTAAAGCATTGTGTGGATGGTGTTGGAGCACTGCGAATGGGATGGTGCTTCTGAAACCTCAAGAGGACATGCAGAAGCTGCTTGTTAAAAATGCAGCTCATTCCTTAATGGTTTTAATACTAATCTCTACCAAGTGTTACCACTGACTACCTGCGGAGCAGTGTTTCACCTGAACTCACAGTCTGTGAGGCTGAGGGGGAGGAAGAGGTGAGCATAAACGGTCATGATGGTACCAAAGACCACTGAGTAGTCACTGAAGAAATCGCTCATTTTTGCTGATCTGAAAAATTCATAACACCCTTATGTTGATTATACCACACAAAACCAAAAGATATTTGTCTCCAAACCCTGAGAATTGTTGCAACTTCTTCACAAATGTCATCTATTTGCCAGTGACATTGCATTTGTGACATTTCTCCCACGTCAAATACATACCAAACCTTTGCTTTCAGTTTATGAGGCTTTTTTTTTTTTTTTTTTTTAACAAGGGTTAATGTTCCACCTAATACATTCTCAAGAACATAACAGTATCACAAGCTGCTTAAAGCTACTCTACAAACAATGCAGGGGTCAAAAGAAATCAGCATTTAAGAATTAGCCGAATCAGTACAGGGTTCTCTATACTGCAGACAAATCGTGTATCTGGATGCACTGCAGTCTCACTGCTTCCAGGAGATATCAGCAGCACACAACGACTTTCACTCTAAAACTCAAATGCCACATTTCCTGTTTTTCCATTCTGAGCAGTAGTGTTTTCTGTTAACACAAGGGGGAGAAAAAAGCAAAGCACTTCAGGCAAAAAAGTTTCTAAAATGGGGAGACACTTGGGATCTCTTCCCAATGCCTCATTTATGTGTACAGAAGCACTTTCAAGTGGTGTATGGAACTGGGTAATCTAACTCCGCACAAGAAAAATGAAGGGCAGAAGTAACAAGAAATACAATTTAAATATTTTAGAAAGCTTTATCTTAGACAAACAAAACCAGGCAACTTCCCCTGCTTGTCCTCCCAGTGCCCACCTACACCACATTTCCAAGGAAGGGTCTGAAGTCTGGAAACTCAGACCACACTCTTTTTTTTTTCTCCTAACTTTTTCTAACAAGGAGACCGTTATTCCGGCTTGTTGGGTGGGTTTCTCAGGCAGAGACTTTGCCTGGAGCTACGCAAGTAAGTACATCAGTGATATCAGCTGAAGAAGATGAAATTCCCTTTACTGATAAAGAATTATTGAGTTCCTCATCTGAATATTATTTATCTCATGTTAGACAACCCTATAAGTAATTTCATTATTGCTCTTTACTCTCTCATGCACACACAGTGCATAATGTTGATTTAGTTTATATATTTACTAATACCAGGTGTCTGACTTCACACTACAGTAGCATAAACAGAATATGGGAAATATATAATCTTTGATGAAGCATGCCCATTCTATGCCTACCCTGCACTTGCTCATCCAGTAAATTTTAAAAGGTAATTTTCAAAAGGTATTTTTATCATTACTGTTGTTTCCAAAGTCAAATTTCTACTACAGCAGCTAAGAAAAGCCTCCTTATTGATATTCTGAGAAAAAAATTTAATAAAACTTTAAAATATTTTTCTAATAAACTGTATTCCAAGTCTTGGTACAAAGAAGGTTTGTTTACTAGGAGGAACTCTGCATTTTAAGAACTATAAAAATAACAAAAAATGTCATATTTTCTTATTGTTATTTTACACTGTGATAAAAAGAACCCAGCTATCTCTAAGAAAGGCATGAAGAAAGGGACAGCTGTAAAGGAAGCTGTACAGTGACGCCCCCCCAGAATGGAGGCATATTTGGGAGGAAAATATGAAAACTCAGAATGTATTTTAAATTCATGAAAATAGTAACTTAGGATATGAAAAGCATGTATGTAGATAATCTAGGACTAACCTTTAGAAAGGCTCTCTTCTCCAATGTATTCATTATGAAGGGAGGAATCGCTGCAAACAAGAAAGAAAAAGCATTAAACTCTGATAAAATGGCACTTGGTTTTCATTTTCTGTTAAGATGAACCAATGCCATAATACAATTTTCACAGCCTTTTGTCATTAACTGGGCTTTCATTTCACATTGACAATTCAAGATACTGGATTGGTATTGACAGAGGTAAATTCTCCCAATAAGTAAAACTTCTGATTTCACACATAAGTAAGCCCGAGCTCAGTAACTTGGCACTGGTCAAAGCACATGCTCTTTATTAAACTAATCCACTCAAGCAGAATTTGCCACCATTCCTTTGCTATCTGTATCTTTTCTGCAAAAGCATCCCAGGAGCTTTTCTGCTGCACTTCAATGTAACACACTGTGGATGTTTTTACAATAAGAAATGTACATTTCTTTGTAGAACTTCTTAACAGAAATGTAAATACTGCCTGCATAACTGTAAAATAATTTGGCCTCAGAGAAAAAAATCACTTATATAGAATTTAAGCTCACTCTCACATTAGGAACTGATAATCAGGAGCTGCACATGACTGCAATTATTCTTACCCATGCCAGGAGCAGCCATAAGAATCCTTGATATAACCACCTGGGTAATTGCCTGCTGAGCTGCTTTTGTTGATTCACCCAGCCTGTTTCCATTCTCATCTGTGACGGGGATTCCAAACTTGAGTTCCCTGTTGCATAAGGGGTACAAATAAAACAGTGACTGACATGCATTTATCCGCCTTTCTTGTCACCTTATCTTTCTCCCTTTAAAGTTGTCAACTAAAATAATTAAGGTTTTTATCTTATTTTCAAGTTATCCTGTTTATAACACTCTTTGGCAAAAAAAAATTTCAAAAGGCAGTGAAAAAACTGGGGAAAAATGTGCTGAAAAGTAGACAATTGAATATTTGTAACAGCAATCCGCAGCTTGAGCCTGGTCACAGGCATTCCAGGGAGGAAGAAAGGAGATCTGTTATTTCTGTAATCCACAGAAGGGAAAAGTTCCTTCAAAAAGCAATGCAGAGAAGTAGAATTTTCTGGACTGATGTGGAACTAGTCTGTCCTTTCCCACAGACAACACAGGGAATACAGGAAGAGCAGTTTAACTGAACTTAAATATAAGCCTTTGTGAAAATTCCCCTCTGGCATTCTAGTCTGAGTTTTCATTCAACCGCTAAAACCATATCTGAAAGTATACAAGTATGCACAAAGCAAATTACATTTCTGTAACTTTATTATTCAAGTGCAGGATCAGGTGTTAAACTCACACACTGGGGGAGAACTTCTGGGGGAGTGAGAAGCAGACAGAAGGGCAGATATATTGAGGACTGCTCATCTTTTATATAGGATAAAATACTACCATGGACTGAACCTCATTGTGAATATAAACCTTAAATATTCCCTTTTTTGCCCAAAACCTTGTGTTCATAAGAGGGCGCTTTTCATTTGTTTTCCCCCACTTCTATTCTTAGTCCTAGTCAAAGTAGAATACACACGAAATTTTGTTTCAGATAAAGTGCATATTTTGGTAATCTCAGATGATTAAACAGAACTGCAGAGCCTGACTTCTATGACTAACTCCCGTATGTGGGATTTGAAGCACCACTTTTGAAATGACTATATTTTTCCCAAGTGGAGTTTGTATTTAAAGGGTCCATGTGATCAAGTCTCGAAGGACCAGTACTTGGTTTCCAAGATCTAAGGCTGAAGAACTCTAAGGATATTTATCTGAAGAGAATGAGGATGTTTTATTTTATACCTGGAACAATCAGTCAATCAAAACAAGATAATTCATGAGGTTTTTGCAACATTCTGAACCAAGCTAAAGATATATAATGTGCTTTACTTAGTAACTTGCTGATCTAAAAACTCCATAACATCCTTTTTTCTAGAGTGAGTGATGTTTGTTCTTTTTATTACCTTTGTCTCATTAGTGGAATATTAATGCAGTTAGCAGCAGCAACAGCAGCAAAAGGAACAAACCGTCCTATAAGAGGTGAGACATGCTGTAAAAAACAGAGAGGGGGAAAAAAAATAAAACAATAAAATGAATGACATAATAATTTTCTTTCCCAATTGTCATATTAAAATGCTTCATATCCTAATGATAGACCAGACTTACTTCTTTACATTAAAACTCAGTGAAAACTCACTGGTGGGGCAGAAATAAAACAACAAACAAACAAGAGATAAGTCATAAATACTTTTCTCAAAGTGAGTGGTGGCAGGAGACTGGCAAAAATGGTCTTAGTTACTAAAGTAGCACCACTGCAGAGAAGCATCAGCTTCTGAGCATGTCTGTGAGCCCAACGGCAACACTAAATAGACCTTTAACTTCACTGTCTCTCCTGCCAAGGTCACAGCCAGCAACATCCACACCAGCTGCTTTGCTGATTGACTATGGAAGCTGCTCATTTAGTCAATGTCTTGTACAATCCAAATTACTCAGCTTAGAATAGTCTCTCAAATAACTTGTCAATGCTGTACCATTCCCAGTACACCAGAGCACAAGCAGAGGGACACAAAATAGATTTTTGCTGGTTTTTTTTTTTTTAGAGGACCTTTTTTTGTTGATTGTGTTGTGCGTTTCTTTAAATAATTTGAGTTTTTCTGCATTTAAGAGCTGCACCTTCTTACAAGTTTTTCAGCCAGTCTAGAGTAGGCAGAAGTGATCCTGCACCTTAAAACCACACCTATACAGTTTATGGGATAGTGAGTCCACATTGTTGTAATTACACATCCACTCCAATTAACTTTCAAATGCTATTAAATACTTTGACAGGTAAAAAAGAAACTGCAAAAAAGGCACCTTATTAAATACAGTTTGTATTAACTAAACAGAAGGTTGTTTGATATACATATAAAGAAGACAAACTGAAATACATATAAACCACCTACATGGGGCAAAAAAAAGGTCAGGATCTAAAGAAGGGAGCTGTCAACAGCCATTACAACTGCTTCCTGGGAGCTGTGCATAACAGGACACAGATACACAGGAGGAGAAATGGGCCGTTAGCACCTCATAGAGCACCAAAGTGTAGTTTAGAAGGGAAAAAAAATAGCAGTGATACCTTTGTTAGTGCATTAAGTCCTAAAGCTGTTGCAACAGCACCCGTGGTAGCAGAAACATAGGCTGCTCCCAGCTGGCTAAAACAAAAATAAAAGCATTTGCACATGCACATCAACTACATTTACGTCTCTTTTAAAAAGAATTACAATTTATACATGTAGTTATGTCCCCCCCAAAGTTAAGAAGTAGACATTTCTGTGACACTGCAATAAGACGTGGATGGAAGATTCAAATGGGACACGAAATTAAACACTTATTTCACTAGCAGTAAAAACCACACACAAGCAACATCTTAACATTGAATAGGGTTCTGCTGGTTCTACATTGCTGTATCTGTTCAGCATTTTCTCATGTGTCGGAACAAACACCTTGAAGGATCTAGTCCTGTATTTTAATTTCCTAATTGCTTAAACTAATCAAATCATTTTGGATTTCTAAGGCCATGGCTACAATAGTAACTAAAAATCAACTGTACCAAAACCCATACATGCAGACCAGCTATGCTGCAAACAATCAAATCCAACCCAATCTGCCCTAAAACGTATTTTACATACTCCCCAGCTAGTATAGATGTCTCTTGGACACCGATAAGCAAGTCAGCCTCAAAACCAGAAAGTCAAGCACTGGGATTTCAGTCTCCTGTTCATGATTTCTATCCTGCATCTATTTAGTGTCTCTCTTTGCCTTGAAGTAGAAACAAGTACTGTGCAGACCAGTTCCTCCAAGGTTCCTCTTTCTGTGAGCAATCTCACAGTGTGGTGTGTGCTACAATGAATGCAGGGCACTGAGAAAATGACACAGGGACACCTGAAGGTCCACACAAACTATCAACTTAGAAACATCCGGGTGTAACACCAAACTGATGAGGTGCTTTCGAATGGCTGACTGAGCAAGGCAACACAGACTCCTATTCAATCCTGCACTGTTTAGTGCTTATGAGCAAGGTGCTTAGGTTTATCTTTAATGTCAGAAATTGAGTTCTCGTCTCCAACATTCTCAGATGTCTGCACATATCAAATTAATAATAAGCATAAATGAAAAAACTTACCCCTCTATCACCTCCAACTTTAAAGCCCAACCACATCCCAGAACATCAGACAGCAGTTTATAAACCCATCAATAGTATCTGGTTCAGTGTCTGACCTGACAGTAATTGGGGCATCACCGCTCCTGTTCGTGTAATTGACTATAGCATTGAAGGACTGGTTAATCCACTGCCAGAAAACCACCGCTGGTGTCGTTCTTGAACAGAGAAACAATTAGTAAAAATACAGTTGAATCAACAGCACAAAAAACTGATGTCAAATCAAGAAAAGCAAGTGCAAGTAGTAATCATGCAGAGGTTCTTGTTTAGCTGAATGAAACAACACAGTCAATGGGATACTGTCTCAATAATGAAGGTAGAAGCTACTTCTAAGAATAGAATCTAAAAGCATCGTAATTAAATAGCAAGGTTCACTTGGGACAAAGGTTTGCTATAATAACAAAAGCATTATAACAAAACTCTCTATAAAAAACACAGAGAAATATGAAACTCTCTAACATCTTGAACTCTTTTCCAGGGTTATTATTCCTTTACAGTTTGCTAGTTCTCTTTGGAAGCTCCATAAATGACTGACAGGTAGATTTTAGAAGACAGGGATTTTCTTCTCAGTCTTCAAAAAGCTAATATGACGCCATTGTTTTAATAAATCCCTGTGACATTAAAAGATTCAATCACACTGAACCACTTAACTCCAAAATGAAAAATTATTTTCATGAAAGTATCAGCATCTTTAAGAAGTACAGGTGCAGCACAGAAATTAATCCCATTCAGTACAGCATGAACCACAATGACCAGTCACCAAAAAAACCCGAAAGAGCTTCAAGGAATCCTTATAAATTATCTTAGTGCTAGTATGCAGATGCGTTAGGACAAAAAGGTGCTAACTTTTGAGCACAGGTCGGGGCAGTGAAAAGAATATATTCTGTACAAGTTGCAGAGTCCCCATTTAACAAGCTAATGTGGTCCCTGTTAAACCGCAGGTGTAACCATTTCACAAATGGTTAAGTTGATACATAACAAGAGTGACAGTCAAGTTGTGTCACAATGTACAGGCTGTCTTGTGGAGGGATGAATGCTTTTGCTCTCAAACTAGTAGTGTATCTAAACAATGGGACAAACTTATGAAAAATAAATCCACTAAGGGCCATTAAATAAAACACTTCCTCTGGATTGGGAAGTTCTTGATCCACAAATAGTTGGAGGGAGAAGAGTACACCCGGGGAAAAGTGTTTCTTTGTGTACGCAGACCACAAACTCTGCCCTCAGTGAAGAAACCACTGAAGATTCTGCACCACCAGAATTTCACTTGGGGGAACCAGGCCACCACAAATAACAGTTGCTCCTGAAAACTATTTCCTGACTATTAAAGTAACTTTTCAAAGGACTTTAAAGCTTATACTTAACTAAATTATTTAATAACACAGACAGTAACGGTAACAGGAATGTGGTTCTCATTGGAGAGCTGATATGGCACTTAAGAGCGCTAAAGAAAAAGCAGCAGTTGTACCAATTACTCTGTTAACAGGCAGGAAAGCAAAGAGGTGATGCTAGAGTAAAAGCTGTGTGTCTATCATGAGGCTTTGGTTCTGAAATGGGAAGATATGTTACTACTTTAAATCGCAAAAACCTGCAAGATTCAGGAGATTTGAAAGTATATTCTTATTCCCTCCAGTTTCCAGTATCTGAACAAGATGCCAAAGTAGCAGTGGTAAACTAGCTGGATTTCTTCCATCACTACTGCTGTTTCTTCCTGTGCATGTGCAACTCTTTCTCCTGACTCATCTATCACAAGTCAAATGAAGGATGTGATTGGGAAGAGCCAGCACGGATTCACCAAGGCAAATCGTGCTTGACAGACCTGATTGCCTTCTACGACAAAGTACCACGCTCGGCTGACGTGGGGTCAGTGGTGGATATTGTCTGCCTGGATTTCTCCAAGGCTTTCAGTATGGTTTCCCACAGCCTCCTCCTAGAGAAAGTGATGCGTTACGGTCTAGACAAGCGGCAGTGCGGTGAGTGGGGAACGGGCTGACTGGCCGCACCCCGAGGGTGGTGGTAAATAGCTCCTGTTCAAAGTGGCAACTTGTCACAAGTGGGACTGATAGTGGGCCCAGCACTGTTTAGTATCTCCATAAGTGATCTGTATGATGGGATCAAGTGTACCCTGATGAAGTTTGCCGATGGTACCAAACTGAGTGGGGAAGTGGACAGTTTGGAAGGGAGAGCCACTGTGCAGGAAGACCTGGATAGGCTGGAAGAGTGGGCCCATGAGAACCTCATGAAGTTCAACAAGGACAAGTGTAAGGTTTTGCACTTGGGAAAACATAATCTGGGAGGCTGAGAGCACAGGCTGGGATCTACCCAGCTGGGGAGCAGCCCTGTTGAAAGGGACCTAAGGATTCTGGTGGACAACAAAGTCGATACGAGTGAACAGTGTGCTGCTGTGGCAAAGAAAGCCAACAGGATGCTGGGCTGCATCAACAAGGGCATCACCAGCAGAGACAAAGAAGTCATTATCCCACTCTACTCAGTGCTTGTCAGACCACACCTGGAATACTGTGTTCAGTTTTGGTCCCCACTACACAAAAAAGGCGTGGATAGGCTGGAGAGGGGCCAGAGAAGGGCCGCAAAGATTATCAAAGGACTGGGAACCCTGCCACATGAGGAAAGGCTGAGAAAACTGGGTTTGCTCAGTCTTGAGAAAAAAAGGCTTAGGGGAGACCTTACTGTGGCACAAAGATATTTCTAACATGGAGTCTACCAACAGATGATATTGGCTTCTTCTGTGAACGTCACTGTATTGATGATTCAAAAACTACTGAGAAAATGGAAGAATCAAACAGGAGCTGGAGAAACTCTATGACTGACAGACCAAAGCATACCAAGTACTCACTTGGCAGACAGAACATCCTACATGGCAGATCTCTAAGGTTAGAAATTCCCAGATAAATCCTCCTCTTTGTCCTCCACACAACTCTCCTACAAGGATGGGATTTGGAACATTCAACTTTCCCAGTTTGGGGAAAAGTGGGATGGTGAAGGTTGGCTAAGGGCTTATCTCACAACTACTTCTAGAGGGAACCACTAACCAGTGTGAGGAATGCAGAGAGAAGAGAAAAGGAAACAAAATTTTACATTTAAAAATATTTATTATAAATATTCTAAAATGCTCTTTTGACAGTGACATTGATTTTCACTTATCTAATTTGTAGGCAAATGTTTTATGTGTTATATTGCCATCACTTACCTATAAAAGGTCATCATACAACCTGTGATAGTCATGTTCATGGGTACCTGAGCTGACATTCGTCCAATCAAGACCATCTTTTCACCAGTGTCTGGGTGAAAGGCTGAATCATAGATATATTTTGCTCTCCACAAGTCATCTTCTGTCAAGCCAGGTGCCACAATACCTTGTCTTGGGACAAAAAAAAAAAAAAAGAAGACAACAGCAAAAAGTGCAACCGTTATAAAATGCTGCAACCCCCAGTGACAAAGGTGCCATCAGAGGATTTTGGGGTGTTCATACTAAGTTAATCTAGCCTTATAGTTAGCTTGTAGATCTTCAGCTTTTAAAAGGACTGGTGGATAAAAAGAATCAAAACTCACAGCAGTGGGTATGTTGGCTGAGTCGATATATCCAGCACCAAACTGCTATTTATTCAAGCCTGTACTAGATTTTAGAGCTAAAACATAGAGCTAAAATCTCTGGCGTCATTACCGCGAAACTTGAAAATTTACTTTGCAAGTATTTAAGAGACTACCACCTCCAAACAATATAACACGATAGGAAGTTTTAAAGTCTGTTTTCATATTAACTGTTTTCAGAATTAGACATTTCTGTATTTCAGAATACTTAACAGGGGTCCTCAGAGGACATAATCTCCCCATTCATTAGCAAATTTGTTTTAAAAAAAAGGTGTTTCAAGCTCTGAAATAAGAACAAAGAGTGGTGCAAGAATAGTGTTTCAAATATTTCCTTTAAAATATATAACCATGTGCTTGTCATTGACATGGACATTTTTGGGCGAGCAGCAAGAGTGATCAATATCATACCTGTAATCATGCACAATTTTTCTTGCATTTTCCAATTGGGCATCAGATAACAAAATATTCCGGGGGTCTGTTACAGTAAAGAAGTGACTGGCTCGTCCAGCAAAAGTGCTCTGATCCCACCGGGGCTCCTTGATATTAATGTTTAGTGGTATATCTGCTGACATCTTCAAAAACTCTGTGAAGAAACCATGAAAATTTGCAATTCAGAATTCCACATATTTCATAATGTATCTATAACCTGCAAGATAAAAAGTGGTTATGCTTAGACTAAAAAACCAGAACAAACACCAAACAACTTGCAGAACTGAGCTGTAAAGGGGCAAGTATGTATCCAGAAAGCAGCTGATGTCAGATATCATTCATGGGTCTTAATGAAGTTGGTATTGACAGAAGTAAAATAGCAAGAACTTAGTTAAATGTCTACAGAAATGTTTCTGTGCCTGTTTCCCCAGACATTTATACGTTACATCTTTGTAGGAGTATGAGTATCTGATTATGAGGCAGAGGTACATCGCATACAGGTACAAATATGTGAGGATGAGGCAGATGCAAAGGAAGTAAAGAAATTTATGAGCAAGTAGCTGTACTAAATAACAACATACTAATCAGAAGTGTCCTTAATTTCAATGATGAATTAGTGTTCGCTGAAAATTTTTTTTTTGAAAGAGAAATTAAATATTTCAAGAGATACCTGAAGAGCTGCCATAAAATGCAGTGACAGAAGAAATATTTAATAAAATCCAGTTAACTTCTCTGGCATAGCAAGACAAAACAAAAATTAGGAATACAAACCCAGCAATTTATTTTAACATTGTCTCTCTAAAGCCATGTTTTAACAAAACAAAGATTATATAATGTAACAGTTTGCCCCATTATGAATACATGGCCAGACCTCTTAATGATACTTCAAAGATGGTTAACGAACTACAGTGAAGGGCACTGAACTAACATAGTTATGCATTTATGGGGCCTACAGCCCAGAAAATTAAAAATTACTTCAGGATGACTAAGTTCACTTCAACATCTAATGAAAGTAGGACCGTCGCTGCATAGTACAAGCTATATGAACTTTAACTTTCTCAGGAGAAACCTCTGCAACATATTCAATAGCCAGGTTAAAAAAAAAAAAAAGCCATCCTGCAAATAATGCTTGTAACTCAAATGGCTGAAGTAAATCGGATCTATAAGAATACAGATGATATCACATCACATTTTTTCTGTTTTTATAGAAAAACCACAATCAATTAGGACATAAGGTGTAAGCTGCTGCTGAAGAGTATTTTCATCTTAACTCAAGAACACCATGAAGTTGTCTGAGACATTTTGATCAATTTCATGAAACTTATACCATACAGAACAGAAAAAAAAAATCACACACAAAAATCACAAAAAGAAAGTAACTAATTATGTAAACACACTCACAAAAAAATGTTAACTTCATGGGGAAAAGAGACCATTCATGAAAGCTGAAGTAGCCATTGTCTCTCTCTCAAATGTAATTATGATTCTTCTCCTCTACCTCAAGTGGAAAAACTTGAAAGTCTTTGGAAAAGTAAACTTCTACAGAAATAAAGGCTTTAGTCTCCCTGTCGATCATAACCAGCGCTAAATGAGCAGCTCTAAGCAACTGGAAGGAGGAGGAAACTAACAAATATTTAGAAGACACCACAGAACAACATTACTAGAATAAAAGAAGAGAACAGTCTGCTCTTGAAAGCGAGTTGTACAAGAAGGAGATTATTCACCTCTGTAACATCCCTCACTGGAACCATGAAATCAACTTTGTAAGCAGAGGAGGACTGTGTAAAAATGAAGACCTGAACTGGCTCAGTAGGAGGTCTGGGAGCATGAAAGGTCTGCAGTCCCACGCTCCTTCAACAGACTATCCAGTGACCACCCTGGGTTACCATTTTGCTCAAGTTCAGGAACTGCAGATGCAGGAGGAGCCAGACATAACGCAAATCTTGACGCCTAGCCTTAAATCTGCAGGGAGGCCAATGAACAAGAAACATAAAGCATAGCCAATTTTAAATGTTTTGGCTTGCCAGAGTCAAGAGATTGAAAGTGTACATTAGGGAGCAAGAAAATAGGTGCAAGAGAGACCTCACTTGCTGTAAACTGGAAAAACTCCCAGTCCTTGTGTGTCTACATAGCAAAAAAAAGGCATGATGATAGAAGGAGATAGCATGATCTAAGTAGCCAGTGCAAGAGAGCAGCTAGGGTGGCTGTAACACATGCTAGCAGAGTAAAAGCACCCCAAAGACAACACACAACTGCTCGGATTGCCAGCACAAGGGAAAGCTCTCATTTCTGTATCTTTCTCACTGCTGTTGCCCATGCTAGCCAGACTAAGCTAGCTGAAGCATGTCAGCACATGCTTTGGTCTCTCTTTCTCCTTGTAAATCCACCAAAAACGGGTCAGTGCTGCAGCAGCAAAAAGCAACCTAGCAGGAAAACAGAAAATATACATTAATGGAGGACCCTTGGCATGTGCTACCACAAAAGATCGTGCTTGAAATCACAGTGTCTGTTTAGAAAGATAGCAACAGAAAACATTTACTTTAATATTACTAAACTTAATAAAGGATAGTATATAGCCTCTAGTCCTGCATAAGATGCGGGAGAACAGGACAGGTGTCTGCTCTGCAAGAGATCAGATCTCATGCAAAAGGGATTAAAACTTTAGGTAGCAGCTACTTAAGTACACAAAAACATTTGTTTTCTAAATTATGCAACTGACATTATTGACTTGCATTTTAAGAATACAGGTAGGAACAATGGTGTCCTAAATAAGTTGAAAATAAAAATCATAAAGACTCTGGGCAGGGACAGACCACTGATGCCCACAGAGAAGGAAGAAATGTCTTATATACAAGAGAGCAAAAAATTCAGACAGTGGAATAATATAATATAGAGACACATCAAGTAAAAAAGGTCACTGAGTTAGCCAGTCTCAGGACTCTGAGTCATAATCTGTTACAACTGTACCTAAGAGAACCAGTGAATTTCTGTCTTGAAAATTTAGAAGTTCTCCAGCAAAATATTTTTGAAGCAAAAGCTCCATCTCTTGTATTAAAGAGACTGTATGATGCTATTCATGACTTATCAGCCCCTACTAGTGAGTGGTGAAAAGGGAAATAAATCCCACAAAGCAAAACCATAAGCCAAAAAAATGCCTATGTACTTCAAAGGGATCTTCTTATAAAAAAAAGAACTGCAAGTAGAAAGTAAAAATGGCGACTGCATAAAAACGGTTTCATCAATATGTTACTGAAGAGCCATGCAGTCACCATCATAAACTGTATGGGTTTTTTTTAAATTTTATTTTTTATTTAAACAGTGAGACTGTAAAACTGCAAGAAACAGGTACAACACCCTCAATTTCAGTTGCTGCAACAGTATTTTACCTAGCTGTCATCTTCATTTTCAGGTACAATTTTAGAGGGGTGCTGCTGTTTGCATAATCCATTCACATACTCAATAACAAAAGCAATCTAATAAAACTACTGAAGATGTAATTATTATTTTATCTACAACACTTTGTCAAGGGTGTAACTCCACTATCTTCAGTGATATAATTCTCCATATACATTAAGTGTGCCCAAGATTTAAGTTCTCATTATCCATATATCCATAATAGAATTACGTAAAGAAAAAATAAAGGTCATTAGGGTTAAATCAAATTACAATAAATCCATCTGAACCCTGAGATAAGTAGAAAGTTTGCAAAGGGACTGGAAACTAAATGCACAAATCCTGTAGAACAAAGGCAGAAATGTTTGTCAACTAATGAAGGCAAACTTCAACAACTACCTAACACTTAACTGCCTGTAGATACCAAAGCATCTGAATGGACTGTTCAGTGTTCAGTGAGTACCAACAGAGGGCACAGCACCTGGGAATCAGGACAAACCTTTGAATCAATCGCACCTTCGATTGTAAGGTGGGAAGGTAAGCAGCAAAATCACCCAATCTGATCTGGAAACAACCCTCTTCCTCAAACAACTCCATCAACAGAGGGTTTGGGAAACAACATTAATTTTACAAACACATGAGTTACTGCAATAATCCAGACAGAAATGTCACTTTGAGGTCATGTCACACGGGAGGATCAGCAGTACTGGAAAGGATAAAAGACAACATCCTAACGCAGTCACACAGTATCTATCGTGGAAAATTCGCAGTAAGGAAGGAAATAATCTGTATTTTCAGTGTTTCAGACAACAGATCAGTTAGAAAGGCATTTAATAGAACAACTTGTATTTGCAAACCCTGAAGCTGGTAAGAGTCCACACTAGTAAATTAAACCAGTAATAAGGAAGGGACTATGCTCTCTGGCACATTCGTATTATTAAACCCCTTCAGTTTCCAAACTAGGGCAGCTGTATCCAATCTGCCCAAGCAGAACGGCAGCTAAATCCTGCCTTGTGCTGCCGGATTGTCTGGGTGAGCATCAGCTGTCCTGGGCAAAACCGCTCCACGCAGCGCTCCAGCAAGTTAACAATATGGGGAATGACATTTCTGTGACCAGGAACATTTTTTGTCACTGTTCAGCTCCCCAGGACTGACACAGAGATTTGATGGTCTGTGTGTTTCACACTGCGGCTCTTTCCACGTACCAGGGGGTATTTTCAGAATCGTAACTGTGATCGTGTGTTCACAATTTTTTTCATAAACATACGACTGTCTAGATAAAGAAATGGCCATGGCTTGCCTTGTAGTGCACCAAAAGTTGAGCTGAAGATGTGGTTCTGTAGACCAGAGGCAATGAGATGTGGTGATACAGATGGCTGATCACAGAGAGGACACCGCTGTGTGAAACTGCACTTTGTTCATCTGAAGAGAAACTCTCAGCTCCACACTTTTAATATTCTTCTACTAAAATATTTATTTAAAATCAATAATTCTTTTATTATCTTTTTCATCATGCACCTAATGTTCACTGGAGGGAAAAAGAGGGCTTAAGAATAGGCAAGAGTGGCCTCTCTTAAAAAATTAAAATCCAGCACAAACTGATCAATAGCTCTAGTACAAAGGCTCCATTTACATTTACCACCGAACCAGCAACAGTAGAAGACTTTAAATGTCGTTTAACGGTTAACAGCAGCAGTTGCAGAAATTCTACAAAATGCAGACTCAGGAGTTGTCAGGAGTTCAACTCTCCACTTCCTTTTCAAAGTCCACATTTTCAACATCACACTGAAGGTCATACAACCACTTTCCAAACCAAAGCAATAGCCGAAAGAGTAGCAATGACTATTTAATTTATTTCAGACAGGAACATACCACTCAATTTTGAACAACCTAGACATTTGATCATTTACTTGAAACCCTGTTGCATGACTGAATAATCCAGGTGGGCACATGATCTGGGAAATTCTGGGCAGCTTAAACTCATGCAGCAGTGCATGAATGATGAAAAGCAGCTTTGCTACCTTCCTTGGAACCACTCATATTTTCTTATGTTACTGACATCTTGTATTGTAACCCAAGTCTTGAAAAAATCCACTCCACAGTTAAGAAACTTTGTCAGGTATGTAATTAATTTTCCTGCTAAGCTAAAATTGGGAACAGAGTGACAGAAAAAGAAATTCCTTCATGATACAAGTATGAATCCAATTGTCCACGTCTGACCTAAATACACATTTTCAAAGCTACAGCCACTGTTCTGAGTCAAGAACCATCCCTAATGGCAAAATGTCCATTTCTTGAGAGATGCAGACAGCTCAGGCTGCCAGGAGTGAGACACTGTCAGAGAGAATATTTGAGAGAAACTCCTGACAACTACCCCAGAATCAGGCTTTCCTCAACAGATACAAACACCTGAATTCTCTTGAGTGAGGATCCTTTGGCAAACATGCTTAGTACCAGACAGGGGACTGCTTCACTCTCTATACAGAATTTTCTGTTGCTTTTTGCTTTTATGGGGGCTGGAGTCCAGATTATAGCCTCCTGTACCTTCCCCTACAGAAGTGGACTCTATTAAAGAGAGTGGCCTTTCAGCTCTCTTGCACGCGATTTCAGAAAGTCAGCAAAAACTGGCCTGGGGGAGGGAGAGGGAGAAGTCTAAAGCGAAGTCTACATCCAAAAGCATTGCAGGTGTCATTGTGATAATGAACAGTGTGACATCTCACTTCTTGGTGCCCTGCTCCCAAACTGCAACCCTCTGTCATAAAGCGTGGGGCACATTGGGTGCTCCAGCTTAAAAGAGAATTCAAACCAGGCTGCACACAGGAGGGTGAGTGAGTAAACTAGCCAACACAAATGCCGAAAGAAAGGTCTGACTTGTTCGGTGTCCTTTACCAGGACTTAGACCTCTAACTTCAGATGATGTAAAGGCGCTCAGGTCAGATCATGATTCACAAAATCTCCTAGAGGCAACTAAGAGTTCCTTTTTTGAAAAATGAGAATAAGAGTTTTCCCTGAGAACCCAGTAAAAATAGAAGGTAACAGCAGTACCTCTTTCTTACCAGAATTCTATGGAACAGGCATAGTTCAAAAGTTAAGAGCCAGGTGCTGCTGAAAACACCTCCTGTGCAGATTCACTGGGAGAGAGGAAAAAAGATTTGACACACTTAGGCCCCTAGATGTCCATTTTCAAAGCAGTCCCCTAACAGCCTGACGTCCAGCTGTCAGTGCCCTGTTCCAGGAAATGAAAGATGTAGATTGGAAAATCTGTAGGTTGAGAAAAGTACCCGCTCCTATAAAATGGGGAGAGGAACATCTCTTCTTCCTCTGACACATTTATAAACCAAAGTGCCCATGGCTGCTTGTTTGTTTTGGCAGAGCATGTTCTTTTGAGGCATCTCCCACACTGCTTTGTAGAGAAATATTTAAGGATCCTGTAAGGCCTTTTTATTCCTCAAATAGCACATCTGCCTGCCCTCTTTGGGGCTCCTTTGTCTGAACAAACTCAGATTTTTCTTTTCCAGGAGCAATGCCCAGGACAACAGCTGCTGCATTGGCTTAGGAGAAAAGACAGGAAATTAACTACCTTTTGATTAGTGAAAGGTGACCTATTCTCCTCTAAAACTACAACACATTGGCAAAGCAACAGCGAAAGGCAAAATCAGCTACTACACACATTTTAATTGCGCTGGCAAAGAAAACAACACAATGACTTCTCCAGGGATGTCAGTCACAGCAGTATAATTAGTAGAAATGAGAAGCACTAATAGATTTTTAGGGGAAGAAAGCATTTTTGCATGACAGCACAAGAGCACATACAGACTTATTGGGGTCATCAAGCAACAGTATTATTCCTCTATCTGCACTACATTTGCTACCACAGTTTGAAAGAAGCAGCACAGCTGATGACTGGGAGAAGTATGATGCAATGTACTTACACCAAATGTTAAAAAAAGCCACTTGCCAAGTCTTCCTTCCCCAAAGCAGCTTCTATCAGTAAATAGCTATTTAAATCACAAGGAAAAAAAAAACTTTTTCTGCACTATGATTTTTCCTACTGCAATCATAAAAACAAACTGAACACTGGAGAAGACAAATCACAGCAACACTTCAAGACACTTTTTTTTTTTTTTGCTTATAAATGTACATCCTGCTTGTAGCCTAGCAACAAAAGCAGCAGTCTGTGTTAACTGGACAGAGCCTGCTGCTGGGGCTCTCTCCTCAAAACAGCAGCCATCTTTGGCGTGTAACTTGATGACAGATTTCATCATTCTGCATTAAAGCTACCTCCAGATACTAGAGGATGCTGCAGCCAGCTCAGTGGTGTCGCCTTTCGATTTGCCACCTCTTCCCCCATCACATGAGGTATATCGCAGAGACCCGTCACACACTCACCTCGTCTCTTCATTAAGAAAAATAAAGCTTCTGTGCTAAAACGGGTCAGTGCAAGCTCCTACTTTATTTCCGTCCTGATTATTGCAAGCTTGTCTCTGCTCCTTATTTTTTACCACCACCCCCATAAACTGAAGCAGGATTATCTGGATCTACCCAGGCGTGTTCATGGGCCTCTTCTGTAGTTTTTCATTATTTCATATATCTTTGTCTGATAGCATCCATACAGGTAATTTTTTCATTGCACTTTGGTACACAGGCAGTCTTCACCTCCCTCCACTCTCCCAACACCCACTACAATCCCAATAAACTATTTATAATTCAATATTTTTTAAAAAATACCAATACTTATAATTGAAATCCCTGCAGGCTACCAGGTGTCTGACCTCCAAGTTATCCAGCGTGTTCCTCCCCTGGAGAGGACAATCGCCCAGCCGGGAGGGTTGTTTCCTGCAGGACCAGGATCTGTGCTGCTGCCACACACGACCCTGCGACACACAGCCCACACTCAGGGGACAGCTCGTGCTCAGGGGGACACTTGGGGA